>NW_024754012.1:0-16576 GCF_018991925.1 Homarus americanus
GATGCTGCATGTGGAAGGCACCTGGGGGCGCCGTAGCCCCTGGCAGAGACCCTGCCGCCCCTGGAAAGGCACCCACTGCGACTAGTAGGGCCCATACCAGCGCCACGGGTCCTAGAAGGGCCTATAGGGGTGCCGCAGCCTCTGGCAGGGTCCTTGGGGGCAGAGGCACCCCATAGAAGGACCCTGGGGGAGACACCGCCTCTGGAAGGGCCTCTGAATGTGCCACCGCTGTGGTATGGCCCCTGAGAGCGCCGCCGTCCCTGGGAACACCCCTGAAGGCGCCCCCGTCACTGTAAGGGACCCTGGGATCGCCACTATCCCTGTGAGGGTCACTTGTCCATGCCAGGCAAGGAGGCACCCCCAAGGCCATCTCAGGGTCGGTGGTGCCCCCAGGGGACCATTCAGGGGCGCTGGATCCACCAAGGGCTCTCTTAGGGACAACTGCAATCCTAGGGGCCTTCTCAGGGAAGGCGGAGTCCACAGGGGCTCCTCCAGGAACAGCCGAGCTTTCATGGGCCTCTCAGGGTCGGCAACGCTCCACGGGACCCTCGCAGGGACGGCAACACTCCTAGGGACCATCACAAGGACGGCGGCGCCCCCATAGGCCCTGCTAGGGGCGCTGACGACCCTAGGGGCCCTCACAGACACAGCCATGATCCTTGGGGCCTTTCCAGGGACGGGGGCGCCTCCAGGTACGTTCCTAGGGACCGTGGTGCTCCCAGAGGCCCTTCCAGCGGTGGTGGCGCCTTCAGGGGCCCTTCCAGAGGCGGTGGCTCCCCCCAGGCCTCTTTATGGGGTGCCAATGCTCCCAGGGACCCTGCCAAGGCCTGTGGCTTACAATAGGTCCTCCTCGGGGAGGCGGCGCCCCAATACAATGGATAGTGGTGTCGTACATATTGCATTCTTCAAGTAATCTCTTCCTTAACTGTGATTGGTGGAATAAGAGGTAACGTCATCAAACTACAGCCAATAGAAAAACAGAGGAATCAGTCAGCACAACACCCCAACTTATGTTTTGCTGTTGGATATTTATTCTCCTTTTCATTGTTCAGGTTGCGATAATACTGAAAATGCTATGGGCAGTGTGTATTTGATTTAACGTCATATCTCGCAGAGTTTAAAAAGTGAAAGGAGAATAAATATCCAACAGCAAAGCATAAGTTGGGGTGTTGTGCTGACTGATTGCTCTGTTCTCCTATTGGCTGTAATTTGATGACGTTACATCTTGCTCCACCAATCACAGTTAAGCAAGGGATTTCTGGACGAATGCAAAATGTATGACAAAACAATGAGGTTCTTGGGGCGATGCTGCATGTGGAAGGGCCCCTGGGGGCGCCGTAGCCCCTGGCAGAGACCCTGCCGCCCCTGGAAAGGCACCCACTGCGGCTAGGAGGGCCCATACCAGCGCCACCGGCCCTAGAAGGGCCTATAGGGGTGCCGCAGCCTCTGGCAGGGCCCTTGGGGGCAGGGGCGCCCCATAGAAGGACCCTGGGGGAGACACCGCCTCTGGAAGGGCCTCTGAATGTGCCACCGCTGTGGTATGGCCCCTGGGAGCGCTGCCGTCCATGGGAACACCCCTGAAGGCGCCCCAGTCGGTGTAAGGGTCCCTAGGACCGCCACTATCCCTGTGAGGGTCACTTGTCCATGCCAGGCAAGGAGGCACCCCCAGAGCCCTCTCAGGGACGGCGGTGCCCCCAGGGGACCTTTCAGGGGCGCTGGATCCACCAGGGGCTCTCTTAGGGACAACTGCAATCCTAGGGGCCTTCTCAGGGAAGGCGGCGTCCACAGGGGCTCCTCCAGGAACAGCCGAGCTTCCATGGGCCTCTCAGGGACGGCAACTCCACGGTTCCCTCGCAGGGACGGCAACACTCCTAGGGACCATCACACGGACGGCGGCGCCCTCATGGGCCCTGCTAGGGGCCTGGCGACCCTAGGGACCCTCACAGAGATAGCCATGATCCCTGGGGCCTTTCCAGGGACGGGGGTGCCTCCAGGTACGTTCCTAGGGACCGTGGTGCTCCCAGAGGCCCTTCCAGCGGTGGTGGCGCCTTCAGGGGCCCTTCCAGAGGCGGTGGCTCCCCCCAGGCCTCTTTATGGGGTGCCACTGCTCCCAGGGACCCTGCCAAGGCCTGTGGCTTACAATAGGTCCTCCTAGGGGAGGCGGCGCCCCAAAACAATGGATAGTGGTGTCGTACATATTGCATTCTTCAAGTAATCTCTTACTTAACTGTGATTGGTGGAATAAGAGGTAAGGTCATCAAACTACAGCCAATAGAAAAACAGAGGAATCAGTCAGCACAACACCCCAACTTATGTTTTGCTGTTGGATATTTATTCTCCTTTTCATTGTTCAGGTTGCGATAATACTGAAAATGCTATGGGCAGTGTGTATTTTATTTAACGTCATATCTCCCAGAGTTTAAAAAGTGAAAGGAGAATAAATATCCAACAGCAAAGCATAAGTTGGGGTGTTGTGCTGACTGATTGCTCTGTTCTCCTATTGGCTGTAATTTGATGACGTTACATCTTGCTCCACCAATCACAGTTAAGTAAGGGATTTCTGGACGAATGCAAAATGTATGACAAAACAATGAAGTTCTTGGGGCGATGCTGCATGTGGCAGGGCCCCTGGGGGCGCCGTAGCCCCTGGCAGAGACCCTGCCGCCCCTGGAAAGGCACCCACTGCGACTAGGAGGGCCCATACCAGCGCCACCGGCCCTAGAAGGGCCTATAGGGGTGCCGCAGCCTCTGGCAGGGTCCTTGGGGGCAGTGACGCCCCATAGAAGGACCCTAGGGGAGACACCGCCTCTGGAAGGGCCTCTGAATGTGCCACCGCTGTGGTATGGCCCCTGGGAGCGCCGCTGTCCCTGGGAACACCCCTGAAGGCGCCCCCGTCCCTGTAAGGGACCCTGGGATCGCCACTATCCCTGTGAGGGTCACTTGTCCATGCCAGGCAAGGAGGCACCCCCAAGGCCATCTCAGGGCCGGCGGTGCCCCCAGGGGACCATTCAGGGGCGCTGGATCCACCAGGGGCTCTCTTAGGGACAACTGCAATCCTAGGGGCCTTCTCAGGGAAGGCGGAGTCCACAGGGGCTCCTCCAGGAACAGCCAAGCTTTCATGGGCCTCTCAGGGACGGCAACGCTCCACGGGACCCTCGCAGGGACGGCACCACTCCTAGGGACCATCACAAGGACGGCGGCGCCCCCATAGGCCCTGCTAGGGGCGCTGGCGACCCTAGGGGCCCTCACAGACACAGCCATGATCCTTGGGGCCTTTCCAGGGACGGGGGCGCCTCCAGGTACGTTCCTAGGGACCGTGGTGCTCCCAGAGGCCCTGCCAGCGGTGGTGGCGCCTTCAGGGGCCCTTCCAGAAACGGTGGCTCCCCCCAGGTCTCGTTATGGGGTTCCAATGCTCCCAGGGACCCTGCCAAGGCCTGTGGCTTACAATAGGTCCTCCTAGGGGAGGCGGCGCCCCAAAACAATGGATAGTGGTGTTTATTATTGCATTCCTTTCTAAGCACTTACTTAACCAGATCAGGAATAAGAGGTAACGCCATCAAACTACAGCCAAATAGAAAAACAGAGGAATCAGGGGTCAGCACAACAATCAATTTATGTTTGTTGTTGATATTTATTCTTTTCATTGTTCAGGCTAAGTATATTACTTGAAAAACAAGTATGGCAGTGTGTATTTTATTTAATTTCATATCTCCAGAGTTTAAGTATGAAATAGAGAAATATCCAACAGCAAAGAAGGTTAAAGTTGTGCTGACTGATTGCTCACTGTTCTCCATTGGTTATAATTTGATGACGTTGGCATCTTGCTCCACCAATCACAGTATAAGGGATTTCATGATCGTAATGCAAAATGTATACACAAACTATGAAGTTTTTGGGGCGATGCGGCATGTGGAAGGGCCCCTGGGGGCGCCGTAGCCCCTGGCAGAGACCCTGCCGCCCCTGGAAAGGCACCCACTGCGACTAGGAGGGCCCATACCAGCGCCACGGGCCCTAGGAGGGCCTATAGGGGTGCCGCAACCTCTGGCAGGGTCCTTGGGGGCAGAGGCGCCCCATAGAAGGACCCTGGGGGAGACACCGCCTCTGGAAGGGCCTCTGAATGTGCCACCGCTGTGGTATGGCCCCTGGGGGCGCCGCCGACCCTGGGAACACCCTTGAAGGCGACCCCGTCCCTGTAAGGGACCCTGGGATCGCCACTATCCCTGTGAGGGTCACTTGTCCATGCCAGGCAAGGAGGCACCCCCAAGGCCATCTCAGGGTCGGCGGTGCCCCCAGGGGACCATTCAGGGGCGCTGGATCCACCAAGGGCTCTCTTAGGGACAACTGCAATCCTAGGGGCCTTCTCAGGGAAGGCGGAGTCCACAGGGGCTCCTCCAGGAACAGCCGAGCATTCATGGGCCTCTCAGGGACGGCAACGCTCCACGGGACCCTCGCAGGGACGGCAACACTCCTAGGGACCATCACAAGGACGGCGGCGCCCCCATAGGCCCTGCTAGGGGCGCTGGCGACCCTAGGGGCCCTCATAGACACAGCCATGATCCTTGGGGCCTTTCCAGGGACGGGGGCGCCTCCAGGTACGTTCCTAGGGAGCGTGGTGCTCCCAGAGGCCCTTCCAGCGGTGGTGGCGCCTTCAGGGGCCCTTCCAGAGGCGGTGGCTCCCCCCAGGCCTCTTTATGGGGTGCCAATGCTCCAAGGGACCCTGCCAAGGCCTGTGGCTTACAATAGGTCCTCCTAAGGGAGGCGGCGCCCCAAAACAATGGATAGTGGTGTCGTACATATTGCATTCTTCAAGTAATCTCTTACTTAACTGTGATTGGTGGAATAAGAGGTAACGTCATCAAACTACAGCCAATAGAAAAACAGAGGAATCAATCAGCACAACACCCCAACTTATGTTTTGCTGTTGGATATTTATTCTCCTTTTCATTGTTCAGGTTGCGATAATACTGAAAATGCTATGGGCAGTGTGTATTTTATTTAACGTCATATCTCCCAGAGTTTAAAAAGTGAAAGGAGAATAAATATCCAACAGCAAAGCATAAGTTGGTGTGTTGTGCTGACTGATTGCTCTGTTCTCCTATTGGCTGTAATTTGATGACGTTACATCTTGCTCCACCAATCACAGTTAAGTAAGGGATTTCTGGACGAATGCAAAATGTATGACAAAACAATGAAGTTCTTGGGGCGATGCTGCATGTGGAAGGGCCCCTGGGGGCGCCGTAGCCCCTGGCAGAGACCCTGCCGCCCCTGGAAAGGCACCCACTGCGACTAAGAGGGCCCATACCAGCGCCACCGGCCCTAGAAGGGCCTATAGGGGTGCCGCAGCCTCTGGCAGGGTCCTTGGGGGCAGAGGCGCCCCATAGAAGGACCCTGGGGGAGACACCACCTCTGGAAGGGCCTCTGAATGTGCCACCGCTGTGGTATGGCCCCTGGGAGCGCTGCCGTCCATGGGAACACCCCTGAAGGCGCCCCAGTCGGTGTAAGGGTCCCTAGGACCGCCACTATCCCTGTGAGGGTCACTTGTCCATGCCAGGCAAGGAGGCACCCCCAGAGCCCTCTCAGGGACGGCGGTGCCCCCAGGGGACCTGTCAGGGGCGCTGGATCCACCAGGGGCTCTCTTAGGGACAACTGCAATCCTAGGGGGCCTTCTCAGGGAAGGCGGCGTCCACAGGGGCTCCTCCAGGAACAGCCGAGCTTCCATGGGCCTCTCAGGGACGGCAACGCTCCACGGTTCCCTCGCAGGGACGGCAACACTCCTAGGGACCATCACACGGACGGCGGCGCCCTCATGGGCCCTGCTAGGGGCGCTGGCGACCCTAGGGGCCCTCACAGAGACAGCCATGATCCCTGGGGCCTATCCAGGGACGGGGGTGCCTCCAGGTACGTTCCTAGGGACCGTGGTGCTCCCAGAGGCCCTTCCAGCGGTGGTGGCGCCTTCAGGGGCCCTTCCAGAGGCGGTGGCTCCCCCCAGGCCTCTTTATGGGGTGCCAATGCTCCGAGGGACCCTGCCAAGGCCTGTGGCTTACAATAGGTCCTCCTACAGGAGGCGGCGCCCCAAAACAATGGATAGTGGTGTCGTACATATTGCATTCTTCAAGTATTCTTTTACTTAACTGTGATTGGTGGAATAGGAGGTAACGTCATCAGACTACAGCCAATAGAAAAACAGAGGAATCAGTCAGCACAACACCCCAACTTATGTTTTGCTGTTGGATATTTATTATCCTTTTCATTGTTCAGGTTGTTATAATACTGAAAATGCTATGGGCAGTGTGTATTTTATTTAACGTCATGTCTCCCAGAGTTTAAAAAGTGAAACGAGAATAAATATCCAACAGCAAAGCATAAGTTGGGGTGTTGTGCTGACTGATTGCTCTGTTCTCCTATTGGCTGTAATTTGATGACGTTACATCTTGCTCCACCAATCACAGTTAAGTAAGGGATTTCTGGACGAATGCAAAATGTATGACAAAACAATGAAGTTCTTGGGGCGATGCTGCATGTGGAAGGGCCCCTGGGTGCGCCGTAGCACCTGGCAGAGACCCTGCCGCCCCTGGAAAGGCACCCACTGCGACTAGGAGGGCCCATACCAGCGCCACCGGCCCTAGAAGGGCCTATAGGGGTGCCGCAGCCTCTGGCAGGGTCCTTGGGGGCAGGGGCGCCCCATAGAAGGACCCTGGGGGAGACACCGCCTCTGGAAGGGCCTCTGAATGTGCCACCGCTGTGGTATGGCCCCTGGGAGCGCCGCCGTCCCTGGGAACACCCCTGAAGGCGCCCCCGTCGGTTTTAGGGTCCCTGGGATCGCCACTATCCCTGTGAGGGTCACTTGTCCATGCCAGGCAAGGAGGCACCCCCAGGGCCCTCTCAGGGATGGCGGCACCCCCCCAGGACCTTTCAGGGCGCTGGATCCACCAGGGGCGCTCTTAGGCACAACGGCAATCTAGGGGCCTTCTCAGGAAAGGCGGCGTTCTCAGGGGCTCCTCCAGAAACAGCCGAGTTTCCATGGGCCTCTCAGGGACTGCAACGCCCACGGAAACCAGAGGGACGGCAACACTCTTAGGGACCATCACACGGGATTTATGGCGCCTCTATGGGCCCCACAGCGCCACAACCCTAGGCCTCAGCTAAGACGACAGCCATGATCCCGGGGCCTTCCAGGACGGGGTGCCTCCATAGTACGTTCCTTAGGGACCAGCAGTTCCCAGAGGCCTCCAGTGGTGGTGGCGCCTTCAGGGCCCCTTCCAGAGGCGGTGGCTCCCCCCAGGCCTCTTTATGGGGCGCCACTGCTCCCAGGGACCCATCCAAGGCCTGTGGCTCACAATAGGTCTCATAGGGGAGGCGGCGCCCCAAAACAATGGATAGGAAAATGTACATATTGGTGTTCTTCATATCTTTATTTATCCCGTGGATTGGTGGAATAACGCCATCAGTCTACAGCCAATAGAAAACAGGAGAATTGAGTCAGCACAACACCCCAAATTTTATTTTGCTGTTGGATATTTATTCTCCTTTTCATTGTTCAGGTTGCGAAAATACTGAAAATGCTATGGGCAGTGTCTATTTATTTAACGTCATATCTCCCAGAGTTTAAATAGTGAAACGAAAATAAATATCCAACAGCAAAGCATAAGTTGGGGTGTTGTGCTGACTGATTGCTCTGTTCTCCTATTGGCTGTAATTTGATGACGTTACATCTTGCTCCACCAATCACAGTTAAGTAAGGGATTTCTGGACGAATGCAAAATGTATGGCAAAACAATGAAGTTCTTGGGGCGATTCTGCATGTGGAAGGGCCCCTGGGGGCGCCGTAGCCCCTGGCAGAGACCCTGTCGCCCCTGGAAAGGCACCCACTGCGATTAGGAGGGCCCATACCATCGCCACGGGCCCTAGAAGGGCCTATAGGGGTGCCGGAGCCTCTGGCAGGGTCCTTGGGGGCAGAGGCGCCCCATAGAAGGACCCTAGGGGAGACACCGCCTCTGGAAGGGCCTCTGAATGTGCCACCGCTGTGGTATGGCCCCTGGGAGCGCCGCCGTCCCTGGGAACACCCCTGAAGGCGCCCCCGTCCCTGTAAGGGACCCTGGGATCGCCACTATCCCTGTGAGGGTCACTTGTCCATGCCAGGCAAGGAGGCACCCCCAAGGCCATCTCAGGGTCGGCGGTGCCCCCAGGGGACCATTCAGGGGCGCTGGATCCACCAAGGGCTCTCTTAGGGACAATTGCAATCCTAGGGACCTTCTCAGGGAAGGCGGAGTCCACAGGGGCTCCTCCAGGAACAGCCGAGCTTTCATGGGCCTCTCAGGGACGGCAACGCTCCACGGGACCCTCACAGGGACGGCAACACTCCTAGGGACCATCACAAGGACGGCGGCGCCCCCATAGGCCCTGCTCGGGGCGCTGGCGACCCTCGGGGCCCTCACAGACACAGCCATGATCCTTGGGGCCTTTCCAGGGACGGGGGCGCCTCCAGGTACGTTCCTAGGGACCGTGGTGCTCCCAGAGGCCCTGCCAGCGGTGGCTCCTCCCAGGCCTCTTTATGGGGTGCCAATACTCCGAGGGACCCTGCCAAGGCCTGTGGCTTACAATAGTTCCTCCTACAGGAGGCTGCGCCCCAAAACAATGGATAGTGGTGTTGTACATATTGCATTCTTCAAGTAATCTCTTACTTTACTGTGATTGGTGGAATAAGAGGTAACGTCATCAAACTACAGCCAATAGAAAAACAGAGGAATCAGTCAGCACAACACCCCAACTTATGTTTTGCTGTTGGATATTTATTCTCCTTTTCATTGTTTAGGTTGCGATAATACTGAAAATGCTATGGGCAGTGTGTATTTTATTTAACGTCATATCTCCCAGAGTTTAAAAAGTGAAAGGAGAATAAATATCCAACAGCAAAGCATAAGTTGGGTAAGCAGCTGGACTGATTGCTCTGTTCTCCTATTGGCTGTAATTTGATGACGTTACATCTTGCTCCACCAATCACAGTTAAGCAAGGGATTTCTGGACGAATGCAAAATGTATGACAAAACAATGAGGTTCTTGGGGCGATGCTGCATGTGGAAGGGCCCCTGGGGGCGCCGTAGCCCCTGGCAGAGACCCTGCCGCCCCTGGAAAGGCACCAACTGCGGCTAGGAGGGCCCATACCAGCGCCACCGGCCCTAGAAGGGCCTATAGGGGTGCCGCAGCCTCTGGCAGGGCCCTTGGGGGCAGGGGCGCCCCATAGAAGGACCCTGGGGGAGACACCGCCTCTGGAAGGGCCTCTGAATGTGCCACCGCTGTGGTATGGCCCCTGGGAGCGCTGCCGTCCATGGGAACACCCCTGAAGGCGCCCCAGTCGGTGTAAGGGTCCCTAGGACCGCCACTATCCCTGTGAGGGTCACTTGTCCATGCCAGGCAAGGAGGCACCCCCAGAGCCCTCTCAGGGACGGCGGTGCCCCCAGGGGACCTTTCAGGGGCGCTGGATCCACCAGGGGCTCTCTTATGGACAACTGCAGTCCTAGGGGCCTTCTCAGGGAAGGCGGCGTCCACAGGGGCTCCTCCAGGAACAGCCGAGCTTCCATGGGCCTCTCAGGGACGGCAACGCTCCACGGTTCCCTCGCAGGGACGGCAACACTCCTAGGGACCATCACACGGACGGCGGCGCCCTCATGGGCCCTGCTAGGGGCGCTGGCGACCCTAGGGGCCCTCACAGAGATAGCCATGATCCCTGGGGCCTTTCCAGGGACGGGGGTGCCTCCAGGTACGTTCCTAGGGACCGTGGTGCTCCCAGAGGCCCTTCCAGCGGTGGTGGCGCCTTCAGGGGCCCTTCCAGAGGCGGTGGCTCCCCCCAGGCCTCTTTATGGGGTGCCACTGCTCCCAGGGACCCTGCCAAGGCCTGTGGCTTACAATAGGTCCTCCTAGGGGAGGCGGCGCCCCAAAACAATGGATAGTGGTGTCGTACATATTGCGTTCTTCAAGTAATCTCTTACTTAACTGTGATTGGTGGAATAAGAGGTAACGTCATCAAACTACAGCCAATAGAAAAACAGAGGAATCAGTCAGCACAACACCCCAACTTATGTTTTGCTATTGGATATTTATTCTCCTTTTCATTGTTCAGGTTGCGATAATACTGAAAATGCTATGGGCAGTGTGTATTTTATTTAACGTCATATCTCCCAGAGTTTAAAAAGTGAAAGGAGAATAAATATCCAACAGCAAAGCATAAGTTGGGGTGTTGTGCTGACTGATTGCTCTGTTCTCCTATTGGCTGTAATTTGATGACGTAACATCTTGCTCCACCAATCACAGTTGAGGAAAGGATTATTGGACGAATGCAAAATGTACGACAAATCTATATATTTTTGGGGGATATGCTGCATGTGGAAGGGCCCCTGGGGGCGCCACCGACCTTGGCAGAGACGCTGCCGCCCCTGGAAAGGCACCCACTACGACTAGGAGGGCCCATACCAGCGCCGCCGGCCCTAGGAGGGCCCATAGGGGCGCTGCAGCCCCTGGCAGGGTCATTGGGGGCAGAGGCACCCCATAGAGGGACCCTGGGGGAGACACCGCCTTTGGAAGGGCCTCTGAATGCGGCACCGCTGTGGTATGGCCCCTGGGGGCGCCGCCGTCCCTGGGAACACCCCTGAAGGCGCCCCCGTCCCTGTAAGGGACCCTGGGATCGCTGCTATCCCTGTGAGGGTCACTTGGCCATGCAACTCACGAAGGCGACCCCAGGGCCCTCTCAGGGACGGCGGTGCCCCCAGGGGACGTGTCAGGGGCGCTGGATCCACCAGGGGCACTCTTAGGGACAACTGCAATCCTAGGGGCCTTCTCAGGGAAGGCGGCGTCCACAGGGGCTCCTCCAGGAACAGCCGAGCTTCCATGGGACTCTCAGGGAAGGCAACGCCCACGACCTCGCAGGGACGGCAGCAACACTTAGACCATCACATATGATTTGCGGCGCTCCCCATAGGCCCCAAGTTAGGGGCGCTGGCGACCTAGCCCCTCACAGACACAGCCATGATCCTTGGGGCCCCTTCCAGGACGGGGGGCGCCTCCAGGTACGTTCCTAGGGACCGTGGTGCTCCCAGAGGCCCTTCCAGCAGTGGTGGCACCTTCAGGGGCCCTTCCAGAGGCGGTGGCTCCCCCCAGGCCTCTTTATGGGGTGCCAATGCTCCCAGGGACCCTACCAAGGCCTGTGGCTTACAATAGGTCCTCCTAGGGGAGGCAGCGCCCCAAAACAATGGATAGTGGTGTCGTACATATTGCATTCTTCAAGTAATCTCTTACTTAACTGTGATTGGTGGAATAAGAGGTAACGTCATCAAACTACATCCAATAGAAAAACAGAGGAATCAGTCAGCACAACTCCCCAACTTATGTTTTGCTGTTGGATATTTATTCTCCTTTTCATTGTTCAGGTTGCGACAATACTGAAAATGCTATGGGCAGTGTGTATTTTATTTAACGTCATGTCTCCCAGAGTTTAAAAAGTGAAACGAGAATAAATATCCAACAGCAAAGCATAAGTTCGGGTGTTGTGCTGACTGATTGCTCTGTTCTCCTATTGGCTGTAATTTGATGACGTTACATCTTGCTCCACCAATCACAGTTAAGTAAGGGATTTCTGGACGA
The DNA here is from genome assembly GCF_018991925.1 of Homarus americanus. NCBI lineage: Eukaryota > Metazoa > Arthropoda > Malacostraca > Decapoda > Nephropidae > Homarus > Homarus americanus. Next base: position 11,635 of record NW_024754012.1, read on the forward strand.
ATGCAAAATGTATGACAAAACAATGAAGTTCTTGGGGCGATGCTGCATGTGGCAGGGCCCCTGGGGGCGCCGTAGCCCCTGGCAGAGACCCTGCCGCCCCTGGAAAGGCACCCACTGCGACTAGGAGGGCCCATACCAGCGCCACCGGCCCTAGAAGGGCCTATAGGGGTGCCGCAGCCTCTGGCAGGGTCCTTGGGGGCAGTGACGCCCCATAGAAGGACCCTAGGGGAGACACCGCCTCTGGAAGGGCCTCTGAATGTGCCACCGCTGTGGTATGGCCCCTGGGAGCGCCGCTGTCCCTGGGAACACCCCTGAAGGCGCCCCCGTCCCTGTAAGGGACCCTGGGATCGCCACTATCCCTGTGAGGGTCACTTGTCCATGCCAGGCAAGGAGGCACCCCCAAGGCCATCTCAGGGCCGGCGGTGCCCCCAGGGGACCATTCAGGGGCGCTGGATCCACCAGGGGCTCTCTTAGGGACAACTGCAATCCTAGGGGCCTTCTCAGGGAAGGCGGAGTCCACAGGGGCTCCTCCAGGAACAGCCAAGCTTTCATGGGCCTCTCAGGGACGGCAACGCTCCACGGGACCCTCGCAGGGACGGCACCACTCCTAGGGACCATCACAAGGACGGCGGCGCCCCCATAGGCCCTGCTAGGGGCGCTGGCGACCCTAGGGGCCCTCACAGACACAGCCATGATCCTTGGGGCCTTTCCAGGGACGGGGGCGCCTCCAGGTACGTTCCTAGGGACCGTGGTGCTCCCAGAGGCCCTGCCAGCGGTGGTGGCGCCTTCAGGGGCCCTTCCAGAAACGGTGGCTCCCCCCAGGTCTCGTTTATGGGGTGCTACTGCTCCCAGGGACCCTGCCAAGGCCTGTGGCTCACAATACGTCCTCCTACGGGAGGCGGTGCCCCAAAACAATGGATAGTGGTTTCGTACATATTGCATTCTTCCAGTAATCTCTTACTTAACTGTGATTGGTGGAATATGAGGTAGCATCATCAAATTACAGCCAATAGGAAAACAGAAGAATCAGTCAGCACAACACCCCAACTTATGTTTTCCTGTTGGATATTTATTCTCCTTTTCATTGTTCAGGTTCGATAAAACTGAAAATGCTATGGGCAGTGTGTATTTATTTACGTCATATCTCCCGGAGTTTAAATAGTGAAACGAGAATAAATATCCAACAGCAAAGCATAAGTTGGGGTGTTGTGCTGACTGAGTGCTCTGTTCTGCTATTGGCTGTAATTTGATGACGTTACATTTTGCTCCACCAATCACAGTTAAGTAAGGGATTACTGGACGAATGCAAAATGTACGACAAAACTATGAAGTTCTTGGGGTGATGCTGCATGTGGAAGGGCCGCTGGGGGCGCCGTCGCCCCTGGCAGAGACCCTGCCGCCCCTGGAAAGGCACCCACTGCCACTAGGAGGGCACATAGCAGCGCCGCCGGACCTAGGAGGGCCCATAGGGGCGCCGCAGCCCCTGTAGCAGGGTCTTTGTGGGCAGTGGAGCCCCAAAGAGGGACTCTGGGGAAGACACCACCTCTGGAGGTGCCACCGCTGTGGTAGGGCCCCTGGGGGTGTCGCCATCCCTGGGAACACCCCTGAAGGCGCCCCCATCCCTGTAAGGGACCATGGGATCACCATTATCCCTGTGAGGGTCACTTAGCCATGCCACGCACGAAGGCGCTCCCAGGGGCGCCCTGGGGGCGCCTCCATGCCTTGCATGGCCAAATGATCCTCATAGGGATAGCGGCGATCCCAGGGTCCCTTACAGCGACGGGAGCGCCTTCAGGGGTGTTCACAGGGACGGCGGCGCCCCCAGCAGCCATATCACAGCGGTGGCGCATTCAGGGGCCCTTCCAGAGGCGGTGTCGCCCCCAGGGTCCCTCTATGGAGCGCCTCTGCTCCCAAGGAAAGTGCCTCTGGAAGGGCCCCTGAATGCGCCACCGCCGTGGTATGGCCCCTGGGGGCGATACCGTCCCTGGGAACACCCCTGAAGGCGCCCCCATCCCTGTAAGGGACCCTGGGATCGCCACTATCCCTGTGAGGGTCACTTGGCAATGCCAGGGATGGAGGCGCCCACAGAGCCCTCTCAGGGTCGGCGGTGCCCCCAAGGGACCTGTCAGGGCCGCTGGATCCACCACGGGTAGTCTTAGGAACAACTGTAATCCTAGGAGCCTTCTCAGGGAAGGCGGCGTCGACAGGGGTTCTCCAGGAACAGGGGAGCTTCTATGGGCCTCTCAGGAACGGCAACGCTCCAAGGGACCCTCGTAGGGACGGCAACGCTCCTAGGGACCCTCACAGGGACGGCGGCGCCCCGATGGGCCCTGCTACAAGCACTGGCGACCCTAGGAGCCCTCACAGGGACAGCCATGATCCCAGGGGCCTTTCCAGGGAAGGGGGCGCCTTCAGTTACGTTCCTAGGGACTGTGGTGCTCCCAGAGGCCCTGCCAGAGGCGGTGGCGCCTTCAGGGGCCCTTCCAGAGGCGGTGACTCCCCCCAGGCCTCTTTACGGGGTGCTACTGCTCCCAGGGACCCTGCCAAGGCCTGTGGCTCACAATAGATCCTCCTAGGGGAGGCGGCGCCCCAAAACAATGGATAGTGGTGTCGTACATATTGCATTCTTCCAGTAATCTCTTACTTAACTGTGATTGGTGGAATAAGAGGTAGCATCATCAAATTACAGCCAATAGGAAAACAGAAGAATCAGTCAGCACAACACCCCAACTTATGTTTTCCTGTTGGATATTTATTCTCCTTTTCATTGTTCAGGTTACGATAAAACTGAAAATGCTATGGGCAGTGTGTATTTATTTACGTCATATCTCCCGGAGTTTAAATAGTGAAACGAGAATAAATATCCAACAGCAAAGCATAAGTTGGGGTGTTGAGCTGACTGATTGCTCTGTTCTCCTATTGGCTGTAATTTGACGACGTTTCACCTTACTCAACCAATGACGTTTAAGTAAGGGATTACTGGACGAATGCAAAATGTACGACAAAACTATGAAGTTCTTGGGGCGATGCTGCATGTGGAAGGGCCCCTGGGGGCGCCGTCACTCCTGGCAGAGACCCTGTTGCCCCTGGAAAGGCACCCACTGCCACTAGGAGGGCCCATACCAGCGCCACCGGCCCTAGGAGGGCCCATACCACTGCTGCAGCCCCTTGCAGGTTCCTTGGGAGCAGAGGCGCCTCATAGAGAGAAGCTGGGGGAGACACCGCCTCTGAAAGGGCCCCTGAATGGGCCACCGCTGTGGTATGGCCCCTGGGGGCGATACCGTCCCTGGGAACACCTCTGAAGGCGCCCCCATCCCTGTAAGGGATCCTGGGATCGCCACTATCCCTGTGAGGGTCACTTGGCAATGCCAGGGATGGAGGCGCCCACAGAGCCCTCTCAGGGTCGGCGGTGCCCCCAAGGGACCTGTCAGGGGCGCTGGATCCACCACACATGGTCTTAGGAACAACTGTAATCCTAGGGGCCTTCTCAGGGAAGGCTGCGTTACAGGGGTTCTCCAGGAACAGCCGAGCTACCATGGGCCTCTCAGGAACGGCAACGCTCCAAGGGACCCTCGTAGGGACGGCAACGCTCCTAGGGACCCTCACAGGGACGGCGGCGCCCCGATGGGCCCTGCTACAAGCACTGGCGACCCTAGGGGCCCTCACAGGTACAGCCATGATCCCCGGGGCCTTTCCAGGGACGGGGGCACCTCCAGGTACGTTCCTAGGGACTGTGGTGCTCCCAGAGGCCCTGCCAGAGGCGGTGGCGCCTTCAGGGGCCCTTCCAGAGGCGGTTACTCCCCCCAGGCCTCTTTATGGGGTGCTACTGCTCCCAGGGACCCTGCCAAGGCCTGTGGCTCACAATACGTCCTCCTACGGGAGGCGGCGCCCCAAAACAATGGATAGTGGTTTCGTTCATATTGCATTCTTCCAGTAATCTCTTACTTAACTGTGATTGGTGGAATATGAGGTAGCATCATCAAATTACAGCCAATAGGAAAACAGAAGAATCAGTTAGCACAACACCCCAACTTATGTTTTCCTGTTGGATATTTATTCTCCTTTTTATTGTTCAGGTTACGATAAAACTGAAAATGCTATGGGCAGTGTGTATTTATTTACGTCATATCTCCCGGAGTTTAAATAGTGAAACGAGAATAAATATCCAACAGCAAAGCATAAGTTGGGGTGTTGTGCTGACTGAATGCTCTGTTCTGCTATTGGCTGTAATTTGATGACGTTACATTTTGCTCCACCAATCACAGTTAAGTAAGGGATTACTGGACGAATGCAAAATGTACGACAAAACTATGAAGTTCTTGGGGTGATGCTGCATGTGGAAGGGCCGCTGGGGGCGCCGTCGCCCCTGGCAGAGACCCTGCCGCCCCTGGAAAGGCACCCACTGCCACTAGGAGGGCACATAGCAGCGCCGCCGGACCTAGGAGGGCCCATAGGGGCGCCGCAGCCCCTGTAGCAGGGTCTTTGTGGGCAGTGGAGCCCCAAAGAGGGACTCTGGGGAAGACACCACCTCTGGAGGTGCCACCGCTGTGGTAGGGCCCCTGGGGGCGTCGCCATCCCTGGGAACACCCCTGAAGGCGCCCCCATCCCTGTAAGGGACCATGGGATCACCATTATCCCTGTGAGGGTCACTTAGCCATGCCACGCACGAAGGCGCTCCCAGGGGCGCCCTGGGGGCGCCTCCATGCCTTGCATGGCCAAATGATCCTCATAGGGATAGCGGCGATCCCAGGGTCCCTTACAGCGACGGGAGCGCCTTCAGGGGTGTTCACAGGGACGGCGGCGCCCCCAGCAGCCATATCACAGCGGTGGCGCATTCAGGGGCCCTTCCAGAGGCGGTGTCTCCCCCAGGGTCCCTCTATGGAGCGCCTCTGCTCCCAAGGAAAGTGCCTCTGGAAGGGCCCCTGAATGCGCCACCGCCGTG
>NW_024754013.1:0-7500 GCF_018991925.1 Homarus americanus
TCATTGTGCTTCGTTTCAGTTACGTATTGCTGGGGTACCAGACTCTATATACGGACGTTGGGGTACCAGACTCTATATATGGACGTGTGGGGGTACCAGACTCTATATACGGACGTGTGGAGTACCAGACTCTATATATGGACGTGTGTGGGTACCAGACTCTATATACGGACGTGTGGGTACCAGACTCTATACGGACGTGTGGGGTACCAGACTCTATATACGGACGTGTGGGTACCAGACTCTATATACGGACGTGTGGGGGTGCCAGACTCTATATACGTACGTGTGGGGGTACCAGACTCTATATATGTACGTGTGTGGGTACCAGACTTTATATACAGACGTGTGTGGGTACCAGACTCTATATACGTACGTGTGGGGTACCAGACTCTATATACGTACGATTATTGGGGTACCAGACTCTCTATACGTACGTGTTAGGGTACCAGACTCAATATACGTACGTGTGTGGGTAAGAGATATACGTACGTGTGGGTACCAGACTCTATATACGTACGTGTGTGGTACCAGACTTTCTATACGTACGTGTGAGGTACCGATCTCTATACGTACGTATGGGGTCCAGACTCTATATACGTGTGGGGGTACCAGACTTTATATACGGACGTGTGTGGTACCAGACTTTATATACGGACGTGTGTAGACTTTATATACGGACGTGTGTGGGTACCAGACTCTATATACGTACGTGTGGGGTCCAGATCTATATACGTACGTGTGGGGTACCAGACTCTCTATACGTACGTTTGGGGGTACCAGACTCAATATACGTACGTGTGTGGGTACCAGAGATATACGTACGTGTGTGGTACCAGACTCTATATACGTACGTGTGTGGGTACCAGACCTCTCTATACGTACGTGTAGGGTACCAGACTCTCTATACGTACGTATGGGGTACAGACTCTATATACGTACGTGTTAGGGTACCAGACTTTATATACGGACGTGTGTGGGTACCGAACTTTATATACGGACGTGTGTGGGTACCAGACTCTCTATACGTACGTATGGGGTACCAGACTCTATATACGTACGTGTGGGGGTACCAACTCTCTATACGTACGTATGGGGTACCAGACTCTATATACGTACGTGTGGGGTACCAGACTTTATATACGGACGTGTGTGGGTACCAGACTTTATATACGGACGTGTGTGGGTACCAGACTCTCTATACGTACGTATGGGTATGAACTCTATATACGTACGTTTGGGGGTACCAGACTCTATATACGTACGTGTGGGGTACCAGACTCTCTATACGTACGTGTGGAGGTACCAGACTCAATATACGTACGTGTGTGGGTACAGAGATATACGTACGTGTGTGGGTACCAGACTCTATATACGTACGTGTGTGGGTACCATACTCTCTATACATACGTGTGAGGGTACCAGACTCTCTATACGTACGTGTGGGGGTACCAGACTCAATATACGTACGTGTGTGGGTACCAGAGATATACGTACGTGTGTGAGGTACCAGACTCAATATACGTACATGTAGGGTACCAGACTCTATATACGTACGTTGTGGGGTTACCAGACTCTATATACGTACGTGTGGGGGTACCAGACTCTATATACGTACGTGTGGGGTACCGGACTCTATATACGTACGTGTGGGGTACCAGACTCTATATATGTACGTATGTGGGTACCGACTATATACGTACGTGTGGGGTACCAGACTCTATATACGTACGTGTGGGGTACCAGACTCTATATGTACGTGTGGGGTACCAGACTCTATATACGTACGCGTATGGGGTACCAGACTTTATATACGGACGTGTGTGGGTACCAGACTCTCTATACGTACGTATGGGGGTACCAGACTCTATATACGTACGTGTGGGGTACCAGACTCTATTTACGGACGTGTGTGGTACCAGACTCTATATACGTACGTGTGGGGGTACCAGACTCTATATACGTACGTGTGTGGGTACCAGACTCTCTATACGTACGTGTTAAGTGCCAGACTCAATATACGTACGTGTGGGGGTACCAGACTCTATATACGTACGTGTGGGGTACCAGACTCTATATACGTACGTGTGGAGATTCCAGACTCTATATACGTACGTGGGGTACCAGACTCAATATACGTACGTGTGGGGTACCAGACTCTATATACGTGCGTGTGGGTACCAGACTCAATATACGTACGTGTGGGGGTACAAACTCTATATACGTACGTGTGGGGGTACCAGACTCTATATACTACGTACGTGTGGGGTACAGACTCTATATACGGACGTGTGTGGGTACCAGACTCTCTATACATGCGTGTGGGGGTACCAAACTCTATATACGTACGTGTGTGGGTACCAGACTCTCTATAACGTACGTGTGGGGCCTAGAACTCTATATACGTACGTGTGTGGGTACAGACTCTATATACGTACGTGTTGGGGGTACCAGACTCAATATACGTACGTGTGTGGGTCCCAGAGATATACGTACGTGTGTGGGTACAGACTCAAATATACGTACGTGTGGGGGGTACCAGACTCTATATACGTACGTGTGGAAGTACCAGACTCAATATACGTACGTGGGGGTACCAGACTCGATAAACGTACGTGTGGGGTACCAGACTCTTTATACGTACGTGTGGGGGTACCAAACTCAATATACGTACGTGTGGGGTACCAGACCTCTATATACGTACGTGTGGGGTACCAGACTCTATATACGTACGTGTGTGGGTACCAGACTCTATATACGTACGTGTGTGGGTACCAGACTCTATATACGTACGTGTTAGAAATTCCAGACTCAATATACGTACGTGTGGGGTACCAGACTCTATATACGTACGTTTAGGGTACCAGTCTCTATATACGTACGTTGGGGTACCAGACTCTATATACGCACGTTTGGGGTACCAGACTCGATAAACGTACGTGTGGGGTACTGAACTCTATATACGTACGTGTGGGTACCAGACTCAATATACGTACGTGTGGGGGTACCAGACTCGATAAACGTACGTGTGGGGGTACCAGACTCAATATACGTACGTGTGGGGTACCAGACTCTATATACGTACGTGGGGTACCAGTCTCTACGTACTTGGGGGTACCAGACTCTATATACGTACGTGTGAGTACCAGACTCTATATACATGCGTGTGGGGGTACAGACTCGATAACATAATCTATAAATAAAACATTTGTTAAGTGACGCCAAACTATAAGTACACATATGATAAGTGTGGGTGATAAACAAGTGGGCGATAAAGTATAAGTACACGTTTGTGAAGTGAGCCATAAACAATAAGTACATGTGTTAAGTGGACGCTAAAGTATTTATAAGTAGTATCTCTGTATTACTAAGGCTTCAATTTATGATAATTTCTGATTATAAACACTTACTTACTTACTTACTTACTTTACCTTCTTACTTACTTTCTTACTTACTTATTTACTCACTTACTCTTCTTACTTACTTACTTTACCTTCTTTTACTTTCTTACTTACTTATTTACTCACTTTCTTTTCTCTTACTTACTTACTTTACCTACTTTCTTACTTACTTACTTACTTTACTTCTTACTTACTTACTTATTTACTCACTTTCTTTCTTACTTACTTACTTACTTTACCTACTTTCTTACTTACTTACTTACTTTACCTTCTTACTGTCTTACTTACTTATTTACTCACTTTCTTTCTTACTCCTTTACCTACTTACTTACTTACTTACTTACTTACTTACTTTCTTACCTACTTACTCACTTTCTTACTTTCTTACAATGAATAAATAAATTAATGTTAACCTCATTTATTTACGACTTTTCTCTACTTACTTACTTACTTACTTACTTACCCTTACTTCCAAGCATTAGTATGGAGAGTAGAGGTTTATCATACACACTGGGTGGGTAAGGAGGGGTGGGTGTATGCCGGACACACTAGGCAGGGAGAGTCGGTCTTAGCTACTACACCAGGCACTTGTCACTCTGCCAACTGAAGTTCTTCTGTGTGTCTGTGTGTGTGTGTGTGTGTGTGTGTGTGTTTTGTGTGTGTGTGTGTTTGTGTGTGTGTGTGTGTGTGTCTGTGTGTGTGTTGTGTTGTGTGTGTGTGTGTGTTGTGTTGTTGGTGTGTGTTGTTGTGTGTGTGTGTGTGTGTGTGTGTGTTGTGTGTGTGTGTGTGTGTGTGTGTGTGTGTGTGTGTGGTGTGTGTGTGTGTGTGTGTGTGTGTGTGTGTGTGTGTGTGTGTGTGTGTGTGTGTGTGTGTGTGTGTGTGTGTGCGTGTGTTTTGTGTGTGTCAGTGCAGGTCGTCGCATACACTGAGTTAATCGCTGTACCTAAGCTTATACCCAACTTTACAATCTAACCAACTTAGCCTGATACAACCTAACTTAACCTAGACTAATCTAACTAAGCTAACCGAATACAGTGCAACCTAATACTTATAACCTAACCTAACTTAAACTTAATTGACCTCACCTAACCAATGCTAACTTAACCTCGTGTAAAGTAACTTTATTGTAACCTAACCTAACGGTGGAGAGAAAGTTAACTTGTGGTTAATAAACACTGAAAAGTCTCCCCAAGTCACCCTCCAGGTCACCCTTCAAAGGTCACCCTCCAGGTCACCCTCCAGGTCACCCTTCAGGTCACCCTCCAGGTCACCCTCCAGGTCACCCTTCAGGTCACCCTCCAGGTCACCCTCCAGGTCACCCTCCGGGTCACCCTTCAAAGGTTACCCTCAAATCGAGCAACTCGGAATATGAAAGCAAGTGGAAGGGTATTCTCACTAAGGTTTGACCCCCGAGGACAACCTCTTGGTGAAGGACTTGAGGGTGAGAGGGGAGAGGAGAGGGATAGGGGTGAGAGATGCGGGTGACTGAGTAGAGGAGAGATGAGAGATGACGACTGCGTGTACTGGTGAGGTGGGGAGGAAGGAAGAGGTGAGGGCTAGAGCAAGTGAAGTGAGGAGGGAGGGAGGGAGGAGGAGGAGGCGGGAGGGAGGTGAGGGGCTGGGCAGAGGGGAGGAGGAGGAGGAGGAGGAGGAGGAGGAGGAGGTGAGGGCTGGAGGCAAGTGAGGGTGAGGACTGCAGGTAGCCCTCCACCTTGCCTGGGAGAACAAGGGCCACGCTACCTGCCCAAGGGTTAATATACCCATACACCACACTATGTATGTATGTATGTATGTATGTATGTATGTGTATGTATGTATGTATGTGTGTATGTATGTATGTATGTATGTATATTTACCGTTGAACTGCATGTCCAGGTCTTCAATCGTCTCCTTACCCCTGAGAGAGAACATCCTCCACCTCACCTTACCCTGAGAACATCCTCCCACCTCCTACCCCTGAGAGATCTCCTACCTTACTCTTGAAGAACATCCTCCACCTCACCTTACCCCTGAGAGACATCCTCCACCTCACCATACTCCTGAAGAGAACATCCTCCACCTCACACCCACCTGAAAACATCCTCCCACCTCACTTACCCCTGAGAGAACGTCCTCACCTCCACCTTACCCTGAGAGAACATCCTCCACCTCCCACCTTACCCTGAGAGAACATCCTTCACCTCACCTTACACCTGAGCATCCTCCCTCCACCCCCTGAGAGAACATCCTCCACCTCCTTCCTCCTGAGAGAACATCCTCCACCTCCACCTTACCCCTAGAGAGAACATCCTCCACCCCTCACCTTACCCCTGAGAGAACATCCTTCACCTCACCTTACCCTGAGAGAACATCCTCCACCTCACCATACTCCTGAGAGAACATCCTCCACCTCACCTTACCCCTGAGAGAACATCCTCCACCTACCTTACCCCTGAGAGAACATCCTCCACCTCACCCTTACGCCTGAGAGAACATCCTTCACCTCCCCCTTACTCCTGAGAGAACATCCTCCACCTCACCTTACCCCTGAGAGAACATCCTCCACCACCTTACACCCAGAGAACATCCTCCACCTCACCATACCCCTGAGAGAACATCCTCCCACCCCACCTTACCCCTGAGAGAACATCCTCCACCTCACCTTACTCCCCTGAGAGAACATCCTCCACCCCACCTTACCCTGAGAGAACATCCTTCACCCCACCTTACTCCTGAGAGAACACATCCTCCACCTCACCCTTACCCCTGAGAGAGACATCCCACCTCACCTTACCCCTGAGAGAACATCCTCCACCCCACCTCTCCTGAGAGAGAACATCCTCCACCCTCACTTACACCTGAGAGAACATCCTCCACCTCACCTTACCCCTGAGAGAACATCCTCCACCTCACCTTACCCCTGAGAGAACATCCTTCACCTCACCTTACCCCCTGGAGAACATCCCACCTCACCATACCCCTGAGAGAACATCCTCCACCTCACCTTACCCCCTGAGAGAACATCCTCCACCACCTTACCCCTGAGAGAACATCCTCCACCTCACCTTACCCTGAGAGAACATCCTCCACCTCACCATACTCCTGAGAGAACATCCCACCCCACCTTACACCTGAGAGAACATCCTCCACCTCACCCACACCTGAGAGAACATCCTCCACCCCACCATAACTCCTGAGAGAACATCCCACCCCACCTTTACCCCTGAGAGAACATCCTCCACCTCACCTTACCCCTGAGAGAACATCCACCTCCACCATACTCCTGAGAGAACATCCTCCACCTCACCTTACTCTTGAGAGAACATCTCCACCTCACCTTACTCCTGAGAGAACATCCTCCACCCTCACCTTACCCTGAGAGAACATCCTCCACTCCCACCTTACACCTGAGAGAGAACATCCTCCACTCCTCACCATATCCTGAGAGAACATCCTCCACCTCACCCTTACTCCTGAGAGAACATCCTCCCACCTCACTATACTCCTGAGGAGAACATCCTCCACCTCACCACTCCTGAGAGAACATCCTCCACCTCACCTTACCCCTGATAGAACATCCTCCACCACCTACTCCTGAGAGAACATCCCACCCTACCCACCCCTGAGAGAACATCCTCCACCTCACCCTTACCCTGAGAGAACATCCCCACCTCACCTTACCCCTGAGAGAACATCCTCCACCCCACCTACTCCTGAGAGAACATCCTCCACCTCCCACCACCCTGAGAGAACATCCTCCACCCCACCTTACCCCTGAGAGAACATCCTCCACCTCACCTTACTCTTGAGAGAACATCCTCCACCTCACCTTACCCCTGATAGAACATCCTCCACCTCACCTTACTCCTGAGAGAACATCCCTACCTCACCTTACCCTGAGAGAACATCCTCCACCTCACCTTACTCCTGAGAGAACATCCTCCACCTCACCTTACCCCTGAGAGAGAACATCCTCCACCTCACCTTACTCCCAGAGAACATCCTCCACCTCACCTTACACCTGAGAGAACATCCTCCACCCCACCTTACCCCTGAGAGAAAACCTCCACCCCACCTTACCCCTGAGAGAACATCCTCCACCTCACCTTCACTCCTGAGA
>NW_024754013.1:12500-22679 GCF_018991925.1 Homarus americanus
CTGGCTGTTGTGGTGGGTTATAACTCTGTTGTTAGTGGGGCAGGAGACGAAGTAATGGCGTTGTTATTATTGTTGAGATGTTCCTTCTAATGTGACCACCGTGGACCCATAGATGTTGTAGGGTTGTGTCTAGCTGTTGTGGTGGTTTATAACTCTTTTGTGTTGTTAGTGGGGCAGGAGACGAAGTAATGGCGTTGTTATTATTGTTGTTATTATTATTATTATTATTATTATTATTATTATTTTTTTTTTTTTTTTTTTTAATATTATTGTTGTTTGTTTTGTTATTATTATTAATAATAATAATAATAATAACAACAACTACAACATCACTGGTCAGACAGGTAATTAAAACGTAATTACAGACGACAGATACTGAGCGTGAACTCTACCAGGTGATATGAAAGTAATTACCAACCTGATATCTTGGAGGGTGGACAGTTATCTTGGAGGTGATGGTGGGCAGTTATCTCGAAGGGGGTTGGTGGGTGGTTGGGAAGTGGACAGTTAACTTGGTGGGTGGTGGTGGGTGGTGAGGTGAGGTGTGGTGGGGGTGGTGGTGGGGGTAGAGTGGGTGTGGTGGTGGGTGGTAGGTGGGTGTGACCAGTTATCGTAAGGACGGAGATAAGCTATCGTGGTGGTAGCCTAGCAGCAACGATACCCACCCATGAGAGATATCAACCACGAGTAATGATAACAACCAACCACCACGTTATCAGCTGTCAACAGAGAGTAAATAAATAGAGACCCCATAGACAATCACATAACACACAGCAAACCATCTCCCTGACCTACCATCTCCTGACCTACCATCTCCTGACCTACCATCTCCCTGACCTACCATCTCTCCCTGACCTACCATCTCCTGACCTACCATCACACTGGCCTGTCTACATACTGACCTGTCTACGTACTGACCTACCACATACACGTCCCAGACAGGTGAATGGCAGACAGGAGGGTAGCTGACAGGTGTGTGGTAGACAGGTGAATGGCAGACAGGTGAATGGCAGATAGGTGGGTGGCAGAGAGGTAGGTGGCAGACAAGAACCGCTACACCACAGTAAATACCCTGACATGACACTCTAACACACATTGAATTAACTCTTGAACAGGATTGTGTTGTTGTGGAGAGTAAACACTGATTATCGCCTCTGACTCTTAACTTACCGCACCCATAAGTGGTGTTTATCGGGTAGTTTAGCTCTGTATTTTATCATGGACTAATACCAATACCAATGATGTTACTACTACTACTGTTAATGATGATGATGATACGACTACTACTACTACTACTACTACTACTACTACTGCTACTTTTTTTTTTATTGGCCTCCAGCTTCCCCAATAGCCACACCAACTACTACTACTACTACTACTACTACTACTACTAATAATAATAATAATAATAATAATAATAATAACATTAGTCAATATAGTCCAGCACATTTGAAAACGGACATAGATGATCACTTACCACTGACATCCACTCCCCTTAAGGATCAATATTCCTATAATATCATCACTAAACACCAAATTACACCAAAACACAATAATACTATAATTAATGTCTCAAAATAATATAAAATAATGACAATAATATATAATTCAGATAGACAATAATAGGCGATGACGAAGAACTATTTGGTGAAAAGCTGCGTTAGCGATAGAGGATGATGACAGGGGTGCAGTGGTGGTCAAGGTGGATCAGGCCAAGAGGAGCAGCAGGAAAATAATTACCTCTGGGTTAGTCAGCTAGGATAGATGTCTAGAGGTTGGTTGATCCTGATACAATGTTTTAAGGGTAGTGTGTTGCAGTGAACCTCGTAATAAGATGTCTGGAGATTTCTTAATAATATTAATTAAGAAGAAAAATTATTACCTTATATTCGTACACAAGTAGAAAGTAGAGAGAAATAACGCCTTAATTTGTGTCAGTATAATAAGTAGTGCTCTCTCTCATTATAGGTCACACACACACACACTCACACACACACACAATACAGCCATTCACTCCTCCCCTCCATATCACACCCCTACCACAGCCCCCTCCTGTCTACCACAGCTCCCTACTGCCTATCACAGCCCCTTTGCTGCCCTACAGCCCCCATATTGCCTACCACAGCCCCTTCCTGCCTACAGACCTCTCCTGCCTACAAAGCCCATTACTACCTACCACAGCCTCCCCGGCCCACCACAGCCCCTTCCTGCCTACCACAGCCCCTCCTGCTACCACAGCTCCCTACTGCCTATCACAGCCCCTTTGCTGCCTACCACAGCCCCCATATTGCCTACCACAGCCCTCATTTGCCTACCACAGCCCCTTCCTGCCTATCCACAGCCCCTACTGCCTACCACAGACCCCCCTGCCTACCACAGACCCCTCCTCCTACCACAACCCATTACTACCTACCACAGCCTCCCACGGCCTATCACAGCCCCTTCATACCTATCACAGCCTTCCTGCCCACCACAGCCCCCCTACTACCTACCACAGCCCCTACTGCCTATGGCCTCTCCCTGCCTACCACAGACCCTACTGCCTAACCCCTACTACTTTACACAGTCCCTCCTACTATTTACCACAGCCCTCTGCCTACCACAGTCCCCTCCCCTCCCCTCCTGCCAACAGCCCCTACTGCCTACAGCCCATTACTACCTACCACAGCCTCCCACGGCCTATCACAGGCCCTTCCTACCTCTACAGCCCCTCCTGTCTACAGCTCCCTACTGCCCTATCACAGACCCTTCCTTGCCTACAGCCATATTGCCTACCACAGCCCTTCCTGCCTACAGACCCCTCCTGCCTACCCGTACTACCTACCACAGCCTCCCCACGACCTACAGCCCCTTCCCTGCCTCCACAGCCCCTTCTGCTTCAACAACTCACTGCCCATCACACCCTTTCTACAACCATTCTACCTACAGCCTCCCACGGCCTATCACAGCCCCTTTCTACCTATCAGCCCCTTCACCACCACAGCCCCCTACTACCTACCACAGCCCCTACTGCCTATCACAGCCTCTTCCTGCCTACCACAGATTACTGCCCACAACCTTCCTTAACACAGCCTCCTACTGCCTACACAGCCCTACTGCCTATCACAGCCTCTTCCTGCCTACCACAGACCCCTACTGCCTAACACAGCCCCCTACTACTTAACACAGTCCCTCTACTATTAACCACAGCCCCTCTACTGCCTACAGTCCCCCCCTCCCCTCCTGCCTACCACACCCCGTCTCAGTGTTTACCAACTTTCTTAAGCCAGCAGGAGACGAGGTTGTGTGGCCAGTGTAACAAGGCACGACTGAGGAGGTGTGAGGAAGGAGAGGAGTGAGCAAAGGTGAGAGCAAGGTGAGGCAGGGGAGATGAAGAAGAGGGGAGGAGGAGGGAAGGTGTGAGGAGGAGGGAAGGTGAGGCAAGGTGGGCGAAGGAGATGAAGAGGGGAGAGAGGAGGGTGTGTGAGGAGGGAGGAAGGTGAAGCAAGGTGAGGCGAAGGGGAGATGAAGAGAGGGAGAGAGGAGCAGGTGTGAGGAGGGAAGGTGAGGCAAGGTGAGGCAGGGAGATGAAGAGGGAGGAGGGCAGGTGTGAGGAGGAGGTGAGGCAAGGTGAGGCAGAAGGGGAGATGAAGGAGGAGGGCAGGTGTGAGGGAGGAGGAAGGTGGAAACAAGGTGAGGCAGAGGAGATGAAAGAAGGGAGTGGGGAGCAGGTGTGAGAGGAAGGTGAGGCAAGGTGAGGCAGAGGAGATGAAGAGAGGGGGAGAGAGGAGGGCAGGTGTGTGAGGGAGAGGGAGGAAGGTGAAGCAAGGTGAGGCGAAGGGGAGATGAAGAGAGGGAGAGGAGGAAGGTGTGAGGGAGGGGAGGGAAGGTGAAGCAAGGTGAGGCAAGGGGAGATGAAGAGAGGGGGGGAGAGGAGGGTGTGAGGGAGGGAGAGGTGAGGCAAGGTGGGGCAGAAGGGGATGAAGGAGGGGGAGAGAGGAGGGCAGGTGTGAGGAGGGAGGGTGAGGCAAGGTGAGGCAGAAGGGAGATGAAGAGGGAGAGGAGGCAGGTGTGAGGGGGAGGAAGGTGAGGCAAGGTGAGGGTGAAGGGGAGATGAAGAGAGGGAGAGAGGAGGGCAGGTGTGAGGGAGGGGAGGGAAGGTGGAGGCAAGGTGGAGGGGAGAAGGGGAGATGAAGAGAGGGGAGGAGGGAGGGGCAGGGGGGTGTGGAGGGGAGGGAGGGAAGGTGAGGCAAGGGAAAGGAAGGGGAGATGAAGAGAGGGAGAGGAGGGCAGGTGTGAGGGGAGGGGGAGGGGAGGGGAGGCAAGGTGAGGCGAAGGGGAGATGAAGAGAAGGGGAGAGAGGGAGGGAGGGAGAGGGAGGGGAGGGAAGGAGGCAAGGTGAGGGCGAAGGGGAGATGAAGAGAGGGGAGAGGAGGGCAGGTGTGAGGAGGAGGGGAAGGTGAAGCAAGGTGGAGGGCAAGGGGAGATGAAGAGAGGGGAGAGAGGAGGGCAGGTGTGAGGGGAGGGAGGGAAGGCGAGGCAAGGTGAGGCGAAGGGGGAGATGAAGAGAGGGGAGAGAGGAGGGAGGGGTGGAGAGAGGGGAGGGAAGCAAGGTGAGGCGAAGGGGAGATGAAGAGAGGGGAGAGAGGAGGGAGGGTGAGAGAGGGAGGGAAGGGAGGCAAGAGGCGAAGGGGGAGATGAAGAGAGGGGAGAGAGGAGGCAGGTGTGAGGAGATGAGGGAAGGTGAGGCAAGGTGAGGCGAAGGGTGAGATGAAGAGGAGACGGGTAGGAGGGGGAGGTATGAGGGGGTGTGTCGGGGGGAGGGGAAGGAATGTAGACCTCGGGTTATTGTTTCACACGTAAACACTCGCTCTTACGTCAGTGATTTTGTTTTTGTTTTTAAACTGTTTTATTTGTTTTTGTTTTAATGTGATTTTTTCTCGGCTTCCTCTATCTACGTTATTTAGGTGGTTCTTCTATTTCCCCATTTTGCGATTTTTCCCTGTTCATATATTCCCTGCTCTAAGTTATTTTTCCCGGTCTAAGTAATTTCCACCAGCTTTATGTAATTTTCTCCCAACTGTAATTAAAATTTTCCTAAGTATGTGATTTTTCCTGTTGGGTAATTCCCCATTTTTTCCCGCTTTCGGTATTATGTAATTTCATCGAATTAAAGAAAATCTTTAATATACTTTCTATGGCAACTAGGGAAAAAATCACTTACACCTTTTACGACTGATTTTCCCTAAACAATTTTATAACTGGAGAATTTTCCCTAAAAAAAATTACACAAACTACACAGCATAATAAAAGATCTTTTTTCTCCCCATCAAATTCCTTAATAATGATACCTAGGGAAAAACTCTACGTGACCCCTTTATTCCCACTATAATAGGGGAAAAATCCACACATCACCTTTATTCCCTCCCCAAGAAAAATTTCACATAACCCTTTATTCCCCAGCATCATATGCTTTTTCCCACGAGACACATACCGTCCAGGACCAACATCATGAAAAATAAACGACCGCCACACAGACAGGGAAAACTATGGCCTCCACGCTTCCTCTCGGCCGTGTTGGTCTTATCTCACACCTGTGTAATACTATACTTGCACACCTGTCTACCCTTACTCTACACCTGTGTAATACTATACTTGCACACACCTGTCTACCCTTACCTCTACACCTGTGTAATACTATACTTGCACAACCTGTCTACCCTTACCCTACACCTGTGTAATACTATACTTGCACACCTGTTTACCCTACCTCTACACCTGTGTAATACTATACTTGCACACCTGTCTACCTTACCTCTACACCTGTTTAATACAATACCTGACACCTGTTCACCTCTTACCTCTACACCTGTTAAATACTATACTTGCACACCTGTCTTTAAGATAGCATAACTATTATATAAACATGTCGGTATACATAAATTGTGTATACATATATATCAACATACATAAATATACACAAACTTCTACCACACATGTTGTCATCCATACAACTGAAATACAGGCAACACAAACAACATACTGCACATACCAGTACATAAGATATCATAAATACACATCAAACCAGGAGCTGTAAGTCATGTGTATGTGTGTGTGTGTGTGTGTGTGTGTGTGTGTGTGTGTGTGTGTGTGTGTGTGTGTGTGTGTGTGTGTGTATTCTTAAATTATTTCTCTCTCACTTGGGATCTGGGAGAATATAATCTGGCTGTTAGAGTCTCTGTTTAAATTCGACGCCATTTTATATTTCTCTGTAGCGTTAATTAATAAAACCATAAATTTGAGGGTTTTTACCATTTAGTGTAGTAGTTTAAGGAAGTGATTTAGATACATCTTTAAAATTCCTTCCACTTACAGAAAAATATTGACGTAAGATCTTTTGAGAACTCTTAAGAATGGGGGGTGTGGGGTAGGGGAAGGGGTAGGGGGTGTGGGGTAGGGGATGGGGTAGGGATGGGGTAGGGGATGGGGTAGGGGGATAAGAAGAGATAAAACGAGGAGGAAATGAGTCAAAAGGAGGGAAGAATGACAGAAAGAGAGAAGGAAGGAAGAAAGAAAGAGGGATTAAAGAAGGAAGAAGATGGAAGGAAGAAATAAAAGGAAATGAAGAAAAGAAAATACAAAAAAAAGGAAAAGAAAGTAGAAAAAATAAGGAGAGAAGGAAAGAAGAAAAGAAGAGAGAAGAAAGAAAGGAGATAAGGAAGGAAGGAAGGAAGGAAGGAAGGAAGAAGAAGGAAGCTGGGAGGACTCTGGCCCACACCACAGCCAAAATAAACACTATGAATTATTATCACTTGTTCACACACACACACACGCACACAACACACACAACACACACATACAACACACACACACATTATACACAACACACCACACGTATAGTTATTGATTAAAGTTGAAGTAGCAATGATATCACATGTGTATGTAATATGTGTATGTATGTATGTATGTATATATGTATGTATTGTATGTATGTATGTATGTAATCCTGTCTTGTTTAAGTAAGGTAAGAGTTATTTTTATGTGAAGGAGAATAAGGAGAGTAAAATTTGAGGGAGAAGGAGGAGGAAGGGAGAAGGTGGTGAAGGAGGGAGAGGAGGAGAGATAGTGAGGGAGGGAGGGGAGAGAGAAGGGAGAGGTGATGATGAGGAGGAGAGGGACGGAGTAGAGGGAGGAGAGAGAGAGAGAGAGAGAGAGAGAGAGAGAGAGAGAGAGAGAGGGGTGACTAAGCACTCTCAACAGAAGTATTTAAACTTAAGGATAACAACTGACGTACGTACCTGACCACCTGACGCACACACACACACACACACACACACACACACACACACACACACCTGTGCCCCTAACACTTGACAACTCGCCCTCTACCAAGGTGACTTCAGTTTAATTTCAAAGTTTTGGGTTGTAATTTTCTCCATCTGTTCTCTTCTCCCTCCTGTTTATCTTATTATTCTTCTTCCTAGTTCTTCCTCTCTTTATCATATTTTATTGTTTAATCTTTATTACTTTTTGTTTATGAAGTTTGTTTATGTCTGTTATTTCATCTTCTCAAAATCTGTTTATTTATTTTTCTCTGTCTATTTCTTTTCACATTGTCTCTCTCAATCTCTGTGTTTCTCCATCTCTTCTTCACTCTCTGTTATCCATTATTTTCTTCTTCTATCTCACAATCTGTCGCTCTCTTTCCCATACTCTCCCTACTCTCCTTAATCATCCTTCCTTCCTTCCTTCCTTCCCTTCCTTCTTCCTTCCTTCCTTCCTTTCTTTTCTCTCCCTCTCAACTCTCGTCATCCATCCCTACCTTCCTCTGCCATCCCTCCTCACACTTCCATCCCTCTCCCACTCTCTTCTCCTCCCTCCTCCTCTCTATCCTCCCCCTGTCATTGTCTTTCCCTCTTCCCTCTCCTCCTCCCCGTCCACCAGAAACAACCCTCCTCCCCACCATCCTTCCTCATCCTCCCATATTCCTCCTTTCTCCACTCAGGCCCTCCTCACCCCTACGCTCCCCACATCGCCTCCCCATCCTCCTCCCTCTACCTTTCCCCACCCTATCCTCCCAACCTCTCTTTTTCCCCACCCATTATCCCTCCTGTCCTTCCTCTCCTCTCAACCCTCTCCTCTCACCCCTCTCTCCCCCCACCCCGCCCCTCTCCTCTCTCTCCCCTCAGCTGACACACACACCCACACACCCACGCCAGTAAGGCTCCTGTAATCTTTACAGTTTATGCTATTCTCAACACACACCTTTAAAGCACCAGTCACCGCCTTGGGTGTGCTGGTCACGTGAGTCTGTGTGTGTGTGTGTGTGTGTGTGTGTGTGTGAGCAAAAATAATGAAGAAGAGAAGAAATGCATCAAAGGAAGAAAACTGTATATACTGAAGGAAAGGAAAGAGAAGTAAAATGAATAAAGCTTTTGAAACATAAAAGAAAGTGAATAAAGTGGAGAAATAAGTCCAGAGACGGAAAAAAATCGTACTGAAGAGAAAAACGTATTGAGTAGCAAGAAAGAAAGAAAAGTAATGAAAAACAAAAAGAAAAAAATATGAAAAACAAAAGAAAAATTATGAAAAAAGAAAAAAAATACGAAAACAAAAAGAAAAAATTTGGAAAAAAAAGTAAATATATTAAGCCCCAAAACAAAACATAAACGTAAAAAACACTGAAGCTAAAAAGAGAAAACGTTAGGCGGAATAATTCATAGTGACTGTGCCATGACTTACCTCACATGACATTCAATTGGTTGGACAAGATGCCTCACACACACACACACACACACACACACACACACACACACACACACACACACACACACACACACACACACACAAGACGTCCACTAAGGTCTCCCTCTCCAACACCCTTTGTTTTTTTTGTGGTTTATATACTGAATGTTTTAGTGGCTTACTCCAAGCCCTCCCCCCGGTGTGTGGAAGGAGGAGGAATGGAGGACTGAAGCAGTAGTCAGTAGTAGTAGTAGGAGTAACATAACAAAGACAACAAAATAACACGAATAACCCCCCTCCCACACCCACAAAACACATACACACAAAGGTCCAATGTTCAATAAACAAAGAATAAAAAAAAGTTGAATCCGTAAACAGAACTACACCTTTATTCTGCCGACAGTAATGGCGAGGAACGTTAATAAAATATTAGAAACGTTTACGTCATCCCCAAAAACTTTGACGTCATCCCAAAATATTGACGTCATCACAAAAAGTTAATGTCATAACAGAAACGTCGACATCACAACCAAACGTCGACATTACAACCAAAAACGTCGACATTACAAACCAAAAACGTCGACATCACAACCAAAACGTCGAATTACAACCAAAACGTCGACATTAAACCAAAAACGTCGACATTACAACCAAAAACGTCGACATTACAACCAAAACGTCGACATTACAACCAAAATGTCGACATCACAACCAAAAACGTCGACATTACAACCAAAACGTCGACATTACAACCAAAAACGTCGACGCCATAACAGAAACATTTCCCACAGGGCGGAGAGTGATAGCGCCTTTAAGTACAGAGATCAACCAAATGGACCATTATATCACCAGCACTGTTCACACACACAGGGCAGTCTGTTCAGTGTGTGTGTGTGTGTGTGTGTGTGTGTGTTGTATTGATATATATTATGTAACATTGGCTGCCGCTCTCGATGGCGCTGCTGTGGCAGGCGCTGCGTGTTGTGTGGTGCTGCAACAGGCGTGCGTGTTGTTTGGTGCTGCTGTGGTAGGCGCTGCGTGTTGTGGTGCTGCTGTAGACGCTGTTTGTTGTGTGGTGCTGCTGTGGTAGACGCTGTTTGTTGTGTGGTGCTGCTGTGGTAGGCGCTGCGTGTTGTTTGGTGCTGCTGTGGTAGGCGCTGTGTTGTGGTGCTGCTGTGGTAGGCGCTGTGTGTTGTGGTGCTGCTGTGGTAGGCCTGTGTGTTGTTTGTGCTGCTGTGGCAGGCGCTGTGTGTTGTGCGGTGCTGCTGCTGTGGTAGACGCTGTGTGTTGTGTGCTGCTGCTGTAGACGCTGTGACTGTGATGCTGCTGTAGTAAGCTGCGTAAGTGTTTGGTGCTGTAGACGCTGTGTGTTGTGTGGTGCTGCTGTGGTAGACGCTGTGTTGTGTGGTGCTGCTGTGGTAGAAGCAATACGTAACCGAAACGAAGTAATACCGA
>NW_024754014.1:0-10000 GCF_018991925.1 Homarus americanus
AATGTGGAAATGTCTCGCCCGGCGAGTTCCCAGATATTCCTTATTGGTCTCTAAAAATGAGCTCTGCCATAATGGGCCCAGTGTATGCGGGATCCTGGAGCCATGGGTCCTGCCAGCAGCGGTCTGAAGTTAATGTGGGTCCTGGTTGCTGGGTTGCAGCAGCGGTTTACCCAGTTATTGTTGCTGGTCTCAGTTGTTAAGTGGGTTTGTGCTGTTGCTTGGTCCCAGCCAGTATATTCCCAGTTGTTGTAGGTCCCAGCGATAGTCCAGTTATTGGGGAATCCAAGAATGTTATCCAGCTATGGGGGTCCTAGTTGTTGTGGGGTCCAGTTGAGCAGTGAATATCCCAGTTGTTGTGGGTCCCAGTTATTGTTGGTCCCAGCCATCGTTGGTCCCCAACTTTTGTTGGTCCCAGTTGTTGTGGGCCCCAGCTAAGTTGTGAAGGCCCCATGCTGTGGGACCAGCTGTTGTGGGGACCCAAACAAAGCCAGAACAGCTGTTGGGGAACCAGTGGGAATTGTTGGGGCCCAGTCATTGTGACCCAGTTGTTGTGGGGCTCCCAGTTTTGTGAAGCCAGGTGTCAGGGCCCCAGTCAGGACCCAGATGTTGGGGACAGCACAGGACCCAGTTGTTGGGGGCTCCCAGTCATTGTGACCCAGTTGTTGTGGGCTCCTGTTTTGGAAGGTGTTGGGGCCCCAGCCTGTGTGGACTGATGCGTGGGGACCCAGTCAGGACCCAGTTGTTGGGGGGCCCCAGTCCTAATTGACGCTCATCCAAAGGTAACTCCACGTAATAGGCTGCTCCCTTAATGAACCTTAAGTATAATAGACAAATTAGTCTTAAGTGGAGGCTAATTATATATTAATACTTTTATTAAACAAATATATTAACACAAGTCCTCCATGTACCGTGTGTGTGGTACAGTACCTCCATGTACCGTGTGTGTGTTACAGTACCTCCATGTACCGTGTGTGGTACAGCACTCCATGACCATGTGTGTGTGGTACAGCACCATGTACCGTGTGTGTGTGGTACAGCACCCATGTACTGTGTGTGTGGTACAGCACCCATGTACCGTGTGTGTGTGGTACAGCACCCATGTACCGTGTGTGTGGTACATACCTCCATGTACCGTGTGTGGTACAGTACTCCATGTACCGTGTGTGGTACAGCACCCATGTACCGTGTGTGTGGTACAGTACTCCATGTACCGTGTGTGTGGTACAGCACCTCCATGCACCGTGTGTGTGGCATACACCCATGTACCGTGTGTGTGGTACAGCACCATGTACCGTGTGTGTGGCACAGCACCCATAATGTGTGGTACACCCCATGCACCTGTGTGTGTGGTATATACCCAACAATGACGTACGATATACTCCATGTACAGTGTGTGTGTGGCACAGCACCCATGTACTGTGTGTGTGTGGCACAGCACTGACAAATGTGTGTTACAGCACCTCCATGTACCGTGTGTAACCCCAACCGAACAGCACTCCATGATCGTGTGTGTGTACAGCACTCCATGTACCGTGTGTGTGGTATACACCTCCATGTACCGTGTGTGGACAACCTCAACCCATGTACCGTGTGTGTGGTACAGCACTCCATGTACTGTGTGTGTGTGGCATACACATGTACCGTGTGTGTGGTACAGCACTCCATGTACCGTGTGTGTGTGGCACAGCACCTCCATGTACCGTGTGTGTGTGTGGTATATACCCATGTACCGTGTGTGTGGTGTACAGCACCTCCATACCGTGTGTGTGTGTGGCCAGTACCCATGTACCTGTGTGTGTGGTACAGCACCATGTACCGTGTGTGTGGTATATACCCATGCAATTATGTGTGTGGCACAGCACTCCATGTACCGTGTGTGTGGTACACCATGTACCGTGTGTGTGGTACAGCACCCATGTACCGTGTGTGTGTGTGGCACAACATCCATGTACCGTGTGTGTGTGGTACAGCACCCATGCACCGTGTGTGTGGTATGCAACTCCCACGAACTGTGTGTGTGGTACAGTACCCATGTACCGTGTGTGGTACAGCAACACGTAATGTGTGTGTATACAGCACCCATGTACCGTGTGTGTGTGGTGTATACACCCATGTACTGTGTGTGTGGTACAGCACCCATGCAACGTGTGTGTGTGTGTGTATAGCACCCATGTACCGTGTGTGTGTGGTACAGTACCCATGTACCGTGTGTGTGGTACAGTACTCCATGTACCGTGTGTGTGTGGTCAGCACTCCATGTACCGGTGTGTGGTACAGAACTCCATGCAACCGTGTGTGTGTGTGGTACAGCACTCCATGTACCGTGTGTGTGTGGTACAGCACTCCATGTACCGTGTGTGTGGCAGCACTCCATGTACTGTGTGTGTGTGTACAGCACTCCATGTACCGTGTGTGTAAAGGTATATACCTCCATGTACCGTGTGTGGTACAGCACCTCATGTACCGTGTGTGTGGTATATACATTCATGTACCGTGTGTGTGGTATATACCTCCATGCACCGTGTGTGTGGTATACCCATGTACTGTGTGTGTGGTATATACCCATGTACCGTGTGTGTGTGGTATATAACCTATGTACGTGTGTGTGTGGTATATACCCATAAAATGTGTGGTATATACCCATGTACTGTGTGTGTGTAGTATATACCACACCGTGTGTGTGTGTGGTATATACCTCCATGTACCGTGTGTGTGGTATATACCATGAACCGTGTGTGTGGTATATACCTCCATGTGCCATGTGTGTGGTATATACCTCCATGTACCGTGTGTGTGGTATATACCCATGTACCGTGTGTGTGGTATATACCTCCATGTACTGTGTGTGGTATATAATCCATGTACCGTGTGTGTGGTATATACCATGTACCGTGTGTGTAGTATATACCCACAGCACTGTGTGTGTGTGGTATATACCCATGTACCGTGTGTGTGGTATATACCCATGTACTGTGTGTGTGTGGTATATACCTCCATGTACGTGTGTGTGTATATACCTCCATGTACTGTGTGTGTGGTATATACTCCATGTACCGTGTGTGTGTGTATATACATCCATGTGTCAGTGTGTGGTATATACCCATGTACCGTGTGTGGTATATATCCATGTACTGTGTGTGTGTAGTATATACCTATGCACCGTGTGTGGTATATACCCATGAATCGTGTGTGTGGTATATACCCATGTACTGTGTGTGTGGTATATACTCCATGTACGTGTGTGTGTGTGGTATATACCATGTACCGTGTGTGTGGTATATACTCATGTATCAGTGTGTGTGTGTATACACCCATGTACCGTGTGTGTGGTATATACCTCCATGTACTGTGTGTGGTATATACCTCCATGTACCGTGTGTGTGTGTATATACCTCTGCACGGTTATACCCATGTACCGTGTGTGTGGTATATACTCATGCTGTGTGTGTGGTATATACCCATGAACTGTGTGTGGTATATACCCATGTACCGTGTGTGTGTATATACCCATGTACCTGTGTGTGTAGTATATACCATGTACCGTGTGTGTGGTATATACCCATGTACCGTGTGTGTGGTATATACCCATGTACCGTGTGGTGGTATATACCTCCATGTACCGTGTGTGTGGTACACACCATGTACTGTGTGTGTAGTAATATGCCCCATGCAATGTGTGGTATATACCCATGTACCGTGTGTGTGGTATATACTCCATGTACTGTGTGTGGTATATACCCCATGTACTGTGTGTGTGGTATATAACATGTACTGTGTGTGTGTACAGCACTCCATGTACTGTGTGTGTATATAATAATAATTATTAACGGTTTATTGAATAGTTCTGCAGCCCGAAGGCTGAAAATATACATTGACATAAATGACTTATTACATACATTGGTGGTTTAACAAAAGCCTCATTAGAAAAAGGTGAAGGAACATACAGTGAACATACAGATTATTGTAGGTGTTGAACAGCAAACACGTAGTGTAGTAACTCTCCCAGATGGTGTTAGAGGACTCACATGGTAGTAGTTCTCACAGTGGTGTTATGAGGGGCCTCATGTGGTAGTAATTCTCACAGATGGTGTTATGCGGGGCCTCACGTGGTGTAGTAATTCCCCACAGATGGTGTTATGAGGGGCCTCACGGTGTAGTAATTCTCACAGATGGTGTTATGAGGGGCCTCACGTGGTGTAGTACCCTCACAGATGGTGTTATGAGGGGCTCACGTGGTGTAGTACCCTCACAGATGGTGTTATGAGGGCCTCACGTGGTGTGTAATTCCCCACAGATGGTGTTATGGGACCTCACGTGGTGTAGTACCTCTCACAGATGGTATTATGAGGGCTCACGTGGTGTAGTACCTCACAGATGGTGTTATGGGGGC
This sequence comes from Homarus americanus, assembly GCF_018991925.1. Taxonomy (NCBI): domain Eukaryota; kingdom Metazoa; phylum Arthropoda; class Malacostraca; order Decapoda; family Nephropidae; genus Homarus; species Homarus americanus. Next base: position 4,391 of record NW_024754014.1, read on the forward strand.
CTCACGTGGTGTAGTATCTCACAGATGGTGTTATGAGGGACCTGACGTGGTGTAGTAATTCTCACAGATGGTGTGAGGGCCTCACGTGGTGTAGTAATTCCCCACAGATGGTGTTATGAGGGCCTCACGGGTGTAGTAATTCTCACAGATGGTGTTATGCGGGCTCACGTTGTAGTAACCTTCCATATGGTGTTATGAGGGGCCTCACGTGGTGTAGTAATTTCACAGAGGTGTTATGAGGGGCCTACGGTGTAGTACCTCATAGATGGTGTTATGCGGGGCCTCACGGTGTAGTAATTCCCAGACGGTGTTATGCGGGCTCACGTGGTGTAGTAACTCCTTCACATATGGTGTTATGAGGGCCTCACGTGGTGTAGTAGTTCTCACAGATGGTGTATGAGGGCCCACGTGGTGTAGTAATTCCTCACAGATGGTGTTATGGGCCTCACGTGGTGTAGTAATTCCCTCACAGACGGTATTATATGAGTGGGGTGGTCCCAGGCCTTCTATCGTAGACGGATTAACACATCGCTGGTTGTTGGGTCTCACGCCGTTATCACTGGCACTGGGACCCTCACTGTGTGAAGGTTAACTGGTGCGACTGTTACTGTTGAGTTGTTCTCACTGACTTAAACACTGTTCACCACTGTTCACCTCTGTTTAACACTGTTCCATTCCTTTCCTAAATGAAATAGTAACTTCTGGCGAGAACTTGTTGATATTCCGGTGGGGAGGAGGGTTCAGGGAGGGAGTTGGTATGGGCCAATCTATCAGTTGACCTGGCTGCCCGAGAGAGCGCCAGGCAACCTCTTGACCCTTGTGGTACCTTCATGTACTGTGTGTGTGTGGTATATACCTCCATGTACCGTGTGTGTGCAATATCATGCCGTGTGTGGTATGTACCCCATTGTACCGTGCGTCCATCACCCATGACTGTTATTGTGTAGAACCATAGTACCGTATGTGTGTGGTACATACCTCCATACTGTGTGTGGGTGAATACCTCCACATACCTCGTGTGTGTTAGTATACCTCCATGCACCCGTGTGTGTGTGTTACTCATGTACTGTGTGTGTATATCCCATGTACCGTGTGTGTGGTATATACCTCCATGCACCGTGTGTGGTACAATATATCCATGTACCGTGTGGGGTAATTACCAATCCATGAACCGTTGTTGGTATATACCTTCGTACCGTGTTTGGTAATACCTCCATGTACCGTGTGTGGTATAACCGACTGTATACTATGTGATATACTACCCATGTACCGTGTGTTGTTGGTACGTACCTCCATGTGATATTAATTTAATGTCCATGTACCGTGTGTGTGTTTATGCCTCCATGTACCGTGTGTGTGGTATATACCTCACCCAAATGTATTGTTGGTATATACATCCATGTACCGTGTTGTGTGGTATAACACCTCATGTACCGTTGTGTGGTAGTACTCCATACCGTGGTGTGGTACATACCATGCAAAGTATTATTATTGGTGGTACCTCCATGTACCGTGTGTGTGGTATATACCTCCGTACCTCCATACCTGGTGTGTGGTATATACCTCCATGTACCGTGTGTGTGGTATATCAACTCATGTACCGTGTGTGTATTATAGTACCTCCTGTACCGTGTGTGGTACATTACTCCATGTACCGTTTTGTTAGTATATATACCTCCATATCGTGTGTGTGGTATATACCTCCATGTACCGTGTGTGTGGTATATACCTCCATGTACCGTGTGTGTGGTATATACCTCCATGTACCGTGTGTAGTATATACCTCCATGTACCGTGTGTGGGTATATACCTCCCTTATACGTGTGTGTGGTATATATACCTCCATGTACCGTGTGTGTGTACATACCTCCTGTACCGTGTGTGTGTATATACCCCATGTACCGTGTGTGTGTATATACCTCCATGTACCGTGTGTGTATATACCCCATGTACATGTGTGTGTGCCTCTATATACCGTGTGTGTGGTATACCTCCATGTACCGTGTGTATACTCACGCACGTGTGTGTGTGGTATATCACCTCCATATACCCAAGTGTGTGTGGTATATACCCCATGTACCGTGTGTGGTATATACCCCCATAGTACATGTGTGTGTGGTCCTCATAACATACCCCGTGTGTGTGTGCCCCCACACTGCTCGTGTGTGTGTATATACACTCCATGTACTGTGTGTGTTAGTACCTCCATGTACCGTGTGTGTAATAATAATAATTGTGTTTTTGAATAGATTCTGCAGCCCGAAGGCTGAAAATATACATTGGACATAAATGACTTATTACATACATTGGTGGTTTAACAAAGCACTTTGAGAAAGGTGAAGGAACATACAGTGAACATACAGATTATTGTAGGTGTTGAACAGCAAACACGTAGTGTAGTACTCCTCCCAGATGGTGTTAGAGGACCTCACAGTGTGTGTAGTTCCCTCACAGATGGTGTTATGGGGGCCTCACGTGGTGTAGTAATTCCTCACAGTGGATTGCTCCGGGGCCTCACGTGGTGTAGAAACCCTCACAGATGGTGTTATGGGGGCCTCACGTGGTGTAGTAATTCCCTCACAGATGGTGTTATGAGGGGCTCATGGTGTAATTCCCTCACAGATGGTGTTATGGGGGCCTCACGTGGTGTAATACTTCCCTCACAGATGGTATTATGGGGCCTCACGTGGTGTTGTAATTCCCTCACAGATGGTGTTATGGGGGCCTCACGTGGTGTAGTAATTCCCCTCAGAGATGGTGTTATAGGGACCTGACTTGGTGTAGTAATTCCTCACAGATGGTGTTATGGGGGCCTCACGTGGTGTAGTAATTCCCTCACAGATGGTGTTATGGGGGCCTCGTGTGGTAGTAATTCCCTCACAGATGGTGTTATGGGGCCTCACGTGGTGTAGTAATCCTTCACATATGGTGTTATGAGGGGCCTCACCGTGGTGTAGTAGTTCCTCACAGATGGTGTTATGAGGGCCTCACGTGGTGTAGTAATTCCCTCACAGAGGTGTTATGCGGGGCCTCACGTGTGTAGTAATTCCCTACAGACAGTGCTATAGGCCTCCGTGGTGTGCTCCTTCACATGGTGTTATGAGGGGCCTCACGTGTTAGTAGTAGTTCCCTCACAGATGGTGTGGGCTCACGTGGTGGACTTCCTTCACATATGGTGTTATGAGGGCCTCACGTGGTGTAGTAGTTCCCTCACAGATGGTGTTATGAGGGCCTCACTTGGTAGTAATTCCCTCATAGATGGTGTTATGGGGCCTCAAGTGGTGTAAATTCCTAGACGGTATTATATGAGTGGGGTGTGGTCCCAGGCCTTCCTATCGTAGACGGAATAACACATCGCTGGTTGTTGGTCTCAGGGCCGTTATCACTGGGTACCTGGGACCTCACTGTGTGAAGGTTAACTTAGGTCGACTGTTACTGTTGAGTTGTTCTCACTGACTTCACTTTCTGCCACTGTTCACCTCTTAACAACACTGGTTTCACCCTAAGTAAATAAATCGCTTCTGAGACTTGTTGATATTCCGGTGGGGAGGAGGGTTCAGGGAGGGAGTTGGTAGGGCCAACAACAGTTGACCTAGCTGCTCCGGAGGGAGCCAAAGTACCTCTTATTGCTAACCAGTACTTCACCATGTGTGTAGTGATATACCTCCATATACGTGTGTGGTATATACCTCCATGTACCAATATTGTGGTAATGCCCTCACCTGTGGTATATACCCCATATATGGCTGTTAGTATATACTATGCACCGTGTGTGTGTGCTATACCTCCATGTACCGTGTGGTGTGGTATATATATACCGTGTATATACCTCCACATGCACCGTGTGTGTTGTATATACCTCCCATGTACGTGTGTGTTGTATACCTCATCCTACCGTGTGTGGTATATACCTCCATGTACCGTGTGTGTGGTACAGTACCTCCATGTACCGTGTGTGTGGTACAGTACCTCCATGTACCGTGTGTGTGGTATATACCTCCATGTACCGTGTGTGTGGTATATACCTCCATGCACCGTGTGTGTGGTATATACCTCCGCCACCGTGTGTGTGTATATACCTCCCATGCACCGTGTGTAGTATACTCCATGTACCGTGTGTGGTATATACCTCCCATGTACTCCGTGTGTGTGTTACAGATATACCCTCCATGTACCCGTGTGTGTATATACCTCCATACACGTGTGTGTAGTATACCTCCATGCTACCGTGTGTGGTATATACCTCCATGTACCGTGTGTGTGTATACCTCCATGTACCGTGTGTGTATACTATCCATGTACCTGTGTGTGGTATATACCACGCACGCGGTGTGTATATACCTCCCATGTACCGTGTGTGGTATATACCTCCATGTACCGTGTGTGTGGTATATACCTCCATGTACCGTGTGTGTGGTATATACCTCCATGTACCGTGTGTGTGGTATATACCTCCATGCAACAAGAACAACAACAGTAATAACAGTAAATAACAACAATATACAACAACAACATCTTGCAATAGGACTTTGTTAAGATAATGACATAATGTTTCTCCCTATTGTATGTACAGTGTATGGCTGTATTACCCACAGTGCACTAGTACCGGTGTTAATTATTATGAAGATTTATAATGCGTATATGTCCGTACGTCCGTCCGTCGTCATCCGTCCGTCCGTCCGTCCGTCTGTCCAGTACGCCCCGTAGAACTTCCCTTCAAGCCCAAAGATGTTGTTGTTGGTTTAGGAGATTACCAACGGCCTCTCTCTCTCTCTCTCTCTCTCTCTCTCTCTCTCTCTCTCTCTCTCTCTCTCTATTTTTGTCTTTTCGTATGTCCTGTGTCTCTCCGTGTCTCCTTGTCTGTCTAAATTATTTCTGTCTATTTTTTTCTGTTTGTGTCTGTCTTTTTCTTTAGATCTCTATCTTTATTTGTCTATTTGTCTGAATTCTTCTCTGTCTAAATCTCTCTCTCTTGAACAATACACAATATGGGTTCCGTCCTCCGTCCTGGCCCCCGTGACACTTTCCTTCTGTCTCTCCCGTCACCTTTAGCCTAACGAGGTGTTGACAGTCACCAGTCATGGTGACAGGAGGCCGGTGAAAAATGACAGGAAATACTTAAGGAAGAGGATTGACAGGAGAGAAGTGTGGCGGGGGAAGTGTGGGGGGGAAGTGTGGAGGGAGGAGAGGAGAGGTAGAGGAGAGGAGAGGAGGGATGGAGAGGTGAGGGGGAGGTGGGGGGAGGAAGGAGGTGAGGGAGGAAGGAGAGGGTAGAAAGGAGAATAAGGAAGAAATGGGGGTGGGAAGGGAGAATGAAGTGAAAGGAGAGGAAGAGACAGAGGGAGAGAGGCAGAGAAGGGAAGGAAGGAGGTGGTGGGGAAGGAGGTTGAAGGAAAGGAAGGGATGGAAGGAGTGAGAAGAGGGAGGATGGGAGAAAGCAAGAAGGAGCATGTAAGAAAGGGAGGGGTGAGAGATGAGGAAAAAAAAATTACAAATAAATACAAAATAAATAAAACAGAAACAACAAACAAAAGAAACACAAATAAACACACATACAAACACATATACACACACACATAAACAAACACACACACACACACACACACCCAC
>NW_024754014.1:15000-50000 GCF_018991925.1 Homarus americanus
TCGTCTTGCTGCCGCCCTCAGCCCTAAGGGAGGAATATCTGTCTCTCGCCCTCTGTCTACGTCAGTCTTAAGGGCTGTTGAGACAGGGTGTGGTGGGTGAGAGACAGGGTGTGGTGGGTGAGAGACAGGGTGTGGTGGGTGAGAACAGAAGTGTGGTGGGTGAGACAGGTGTGGTGGGTGAACAGGTGTGGTGGGTGAGAGACAGGGTGTGTGGTGAAGACAGGTGTGGTGGGTGAGACAGAGTGTGGTGGGTGAGAGACAGAGGTGTGGTGGGTGAGGACAGGGAGTGGTGGTGAGAGACAGGTGTGGTGGGTGAGAGACAGGGTGTGGTGGGTGAGAGACAGGGTGTGGTGGGTGAGACAGGGTGTGGTGGTGAGACAGAGGTGTGGTGGGTGAGACAGAGGTGTGGTGGGTGAGACAGGTTAGGTTAGGTTAGGTTAGGTTAGATTAGGTTAGGGTTTAGAAAAATAACAGACGAATCTTTGAGAAGCCATTATTGTGTCGTAAGTTAAATGAGGAGGTAAGATACGTCCTGAGAGCCTTAAGACTCACCTGACCAAGGAAGACAAGACTCACCTGACCAAGGAAGACAAGACTCACCTGACCAAGGACGACAAGACTCACCTGACCAAGGAAGACAAGACTCACCTGACCAAGGAAGACAAGACTCACCTGACCAAGGAAGACAAGACTCACCTGACCAAGGACGACAAGACTCACCTGACCAAGGAAGACAAAACTCACCTACACAGTGATGACTCCTTGGTGTGTCTGGGCCTTTGTTTTTGGTCTCTGAGTTGAGGGAGACGGAACACTGTGGAGGGTGGGAGTAGGGGTGGGAGTGAAGGGTGGAGGTGGGGAGTAGGGTGGAGGAGTGGGAGTAGGGTGGAGGATGGTGGGAGTGGAGGTGGGAGTAGGGTGGAGGAGGTGGGGGGTAGGGTGGAGGGATGGGGTGAAGGGTGGAGGTGGGGGAGTAGGGGTGGAGGATGTGGAGTAGGGTGGAGGATGTGGAGTAGGGTGGAGAGTGGGGAGTAGGGTGGAGGATGTGGAGTAGGGTGGAGGATGGGGTGAAGGGTGGAGGTGGGAGTGAAGGGTGGAGGTGGAGAGAAAGGTGGTGGGTAGGATAAGGGTGGTGGGTGGGGAGGAGAAGGGTGGAGAGGTAGGGAGAAGGGTGGAGGGTGGGGAGTCCTGTGGAGGAGGTGGGATGTAGGGTGGAGGGTGGGGAGTAAGGTGGGAGGGATGGGGTGAAGGGTGGTGGAGTGGGATAAGGTGGTGGGTGGGGAGAAGGGGTGGAGGGTAGGGAGAAAGGGGAGTGAGGAGGGGTGGAGGTGGGAATAGGTGGAGGGGTAGGGAGGAGGGTGGAGGTGGAGGGGAAGAGGAGGGGAAGGAAGGAAGGGAAGGGAAGGAAGGTAGGGAGGGGAAGGAAGGAAAGGAAGGAGGAAGGAAGGAAGGAGGGGAAGGAAGGAAGGAGAGAAGGAAGGAGGGGAGGGAAGGAAGGAAGAGGGAGGAAGGAAGGAGGAGGGGAAGGAAGGGAGGGAGGGAAGGAAGGGAAGGGAGAAGGAAGGAAGGGAGGAGGGGAAGGGAGGAGGGGAAGGAAGGAAGGGAGGAGGGAAGGAAGGAAGGGAGGGAGGGAAGGAAGGGAAGGGAGGGAAGGAAGGAAGGGAGGGGAAGGGAAGGAGGGGAGGAGAAGGAAGGAAGGAGGGAGGAAGGAAGGAGGAGGGAAGGAAGGAGGAGGAGAAGGAAGGGGAAAGGGAGGGAAGGGGAGGGAGGGGAAGGAAGGAAGGAGGGGAAGGAAGGTAGGGAGGAGAAGGAAGGAAGGGAGGGAGAAGGAAGGGAGGGAGGGGGGAAGGAAGGGAGGGAGGGGAAGGAAGGTAGGGAGGAGAAGGAAGGAAGGGAGGGAGGAAGGAAGGAGGAGGGGAAGGAAGGAAGGGGAGGGAAGGAAGGTAGGGGAGGAGAAGGAAGGAAGGGAGGGAGGGAAGGAAGGGGAGAGGGGAAGGAAGGAAGGAGGAGGGGAAGGAAGGAAGGAAGGAAGGAAGGGGAAGGAAGGTAGGGGAGGAGAAGGAAGGAAGGGAGGGAGGGAGGAAGGGAGGGGAGGGAAGGAAGGAAGGGAGGGGAAGGAAGGTAGGGAGGAGAAGGAAGGAAGGAGGGAGGGAAGGAAGGGAGGGAGGGGGAAGGAAGGAAGGGAGGGAGGGAGGGAAGGAAGGGAGGGGAGGGAGGGGAAGGAAGGAAGGAAGGGGAGGGAGGGAAGGAAGGAGGAGGGAAGGAAGGAAGGAAGGAGGGAGGGAAGGAAGGGAGGAGGGGAAGGAAGGAAAGGAGGGAAGGAAGGAGGAGGGAGGGAAGGAAGGAAGGAAGGAAGGAAGGAAGGTAGGTGGTGGGGGAGACTCTATGGTTCATATATGTGAGTCAACTTGATTTTGTTTTAGGCGATTTTTTTTTTACTATTTTTTCAGTTTTTATTTTTGTGTTCCCTGTTTTAATTTCTTCATCTGTCCATTTCTGTCTGTTTCTGTCTCTCTTGTATTCCTGTCAGCGTGCCTCTCTCTCTCTCTCTCTCTCTTCTTATACCAGTTTCTACATTACTCTATTTAGCCAAGGGTTTATATATCGGCCACACTTGTCTGTTTTAATGTATATACTGTACCTGTACCTTCTTCAAGTTGTAAGTAGCACCTTTAAGTGAACTCTGCTCCTTTATAAAGGTTACTTAAGGAGCCAAGACAACATTCTCTTCGCTTGTCTTATCAACACCTTAATTGTCTTCGTCTTCTTCAAGCTTCTCTCGTGTCTTATATAAAATAATTCTCTCTCTTACTTCTCTCGCCACGATTTTGTCAGGATATGAGAAGCAATTACTGGACGCTGATTGGTGTTTACGGTGATCTAATGACCAATCAGAGGGTCTAGTAGCTGGTCAAGGAAGAACCACTTGTTGTTATGGCTACTGGAGGAGATCTCAGGTCGTCCCAGCTGTGATAATTTGCATATAAACTTTTATTGTCCTTTTAAATTTTTTTTTTACAAGTGGAATTAAAAGTCGTATAATTTTGTTAATGTAAATGTGTTGGTGGTATATTAGAGGCAGTTTATGGTATTACAGAGTATGTCTTCATTAGCGGGAGGAGTGACGTCACTTCTCTGGCTTTATCTTAACGTTGGTTATTTATATAAAAGTTTTATATGTGTTTTAACATAAACTTTGAGAAATATTTAATTTCATGTTATTCTTACCAACTGTCATCACATTATCCCTTATAAAGTTTTATCAATCCTGTATGTTTAAGTAATACGTCACAAGATGTAGAATAAACGTGAATCATCGTAAAGTAGAAAGTTGTTGTTTATACAGAGCTAAACTTATAATGCTGCAATTAGTTCGTCTTACCACCACACCTCCCCATCGAGCGCTGTAGTGCGGTGTCAACCAGATAGAGTTCGGTCAACTAGGTGATGGAACCTGATTGGCTGAGCCGGTCCCGTGACACATGGGCGCCATGTTGTTACTCAGCGGATGACGTAGTTTGCTGTAGATCAGGGGTCACCAAACTACGGCCCGCGACGTCAGTTCATCAGGCCCGCAGTGGTAGCTCCGCCTACGCTCTGACGTTACCATAGTTTCCATGGCTTTCGTTCTGGCTTGCAAGTATTGAACAGAATGATTATGCGGCCCGCGCTCGTCATTCTTTCAGTTATCCGGCCCACTGTGAAAAAAGTTTGGTGACCCCTGCTGTAGAGGATGATGATGATGATGATGATGACGAAGATGATGATGGCGATGATGGTGATGATGATGGTGATGATTATTTGTATTCAGTAAAGTTGTCATACAGGTTTACAGCTGGATAAGTATGTTTATAAACTATGCAGTTATACCGTTCAGCATGAATATAGTCAATGTGGGTACTGTATACGGTGTACTGGACGCAGGCGTGGGAGTGTACAGCTTCCTGTGTGCAACAAGTGTAAACAGTGAGGCAACTTGACCAAGGACACCCGACAAAGCTGTCAGCTGCTTATTTCCAGGAGCTTTATCACACTCTTAGTGTGCCGAGTATATAATTATCTGATATTACTTTACCATTAACTTTGTCCTTCATTATCACTTATAACTTCTCTCATTAATAATTCTGAATATATATTATACAGTGTTGGAGACAGAACACAGCCTTGTCTTACTCCCCGTCTAACTGTGAACCAATTAGTAAGTTCAGTATATACTAACACTGAAGCCTCCTGTTGCCAGTATCTCCTTCATTAATGCCTAGTTGTCCCAAGACCTCTATAAGTTTATTGTTCTTTACCTTAACAAAAACTTCATCAAAATCAACAAAGTAGATATACAAATCTTCTGTGGACCTCTGAAGCCCTTCACTCAAAGGCCTTAAGCCAGGTATCGCTTCTCCAGTTCTTCTCTGAACCAATTATGATCTTCAGATAACTCACTTTCTATTGTAAACTTTATCTATATAAATTATGTTTAACAAAACTTTACAGGCAAGACTTATTAATTAATATGGATGTACTGGACGTCATTATTTACCCCGGTAATATACAGTAAAGGTGTATATAATGACCAGCTTGGTAATAATATGAGGAGCCTCTCATTAATAAAGGTGTATATAATGACCAGCTTGGTAATAATATGAGGAGCCTCTCATTAATAAAGGTGTATATAATGACCAGTTTGGTAATAATATGAGGAGCCTCTCATTAATAAAGGTGTATATAATGACCAGTTTGGTAATAATATGAGGAGCCTCTCATTAATAAAGGTGTATATAATGACCAGTTTGGTAATAATATGAGGAGCCTCTCATTAATAAAGGTGTATATAATGACCAGCTTGGTAATAATATGAGGAGCCTCTCATTAATAAAGGTGTATATAATGACCAGCTTGGTAATAATATGAGGAGCCTCTCATTAATATCAAAGGTGTATATAATGACCAGCTTGGTAATAATATGCGAGGAGCCTCTCATTAATAAAGGTGTATATAATGACCAGCTTGGTAATAATATGAGGAGCCTCTCATTAATAAAGGGTGTATATAATGACCAGCTTGGTAATAATATGAGGAGCCTCTCATTAATAAAGGTGTATATAATGACCAGTTTGGTAATAATATGAGGAGCCTCTCATTAATAAAGGTGTATATAATGACCAGTTTGGTAATAATATGAGGAGCCTCTCATTAATAAAGGTGTATATAATGACCAGCTTGGTAATAATATGAGGAGCCTCTCATTAATAAAGGTGTATATAATGACCAGCTTGGTAATAATATGAGGAGCCTCTCATTAATAAAGGTGTATATAATGACCAGCTTGGTAATAATATGAGGAGCCTCTCATTAATAAAGGTATAATGACCAGCTTGGTAATAATAAGGATAGAGCCTCATTAATAAAGGTGTATATAATGACCAGCTTGGTAATAATATGAGTGAGCCTCTCAATAAAGGTGTATATAATGACCAGTTTGGTAATAATATGAGAGCCTTCATTAATAAAGGTGTATATAATGACCAGCTTGGTAATAATATGAGGAGCCTCTCATCAATAAAGGTGTATATAATGACCAGCTTGGTAATAATATGAGGAGCCTCTCATTAATAAAGGTGTATATAATGACCAGCTTGGTAATAATATGAGGAGCCTCTCATTAATAAAGGTGTATATAATGACCAGTTTGGTAATAATATGAGGAGCCTCTCATTAATAAAGGTGTATATAATGACCAGTTTGGTAATAATATGAGGAGCCTCTCATTAATAAAGGTGTATATAATGACCAGTTTGGTAATAATATGAGGAGCCTCTCATTAATAAAGGTGTATATAATGACCAGCTTGGTAATAATATGAGGAGCCTCTCATTAATAAAGGTGTATATAATGACCAGTTTGGTAATAATATGAGGAGCCTCTCATTATTAAAGGTGTATATAATGACCAGTTTGGTAATAATATGAGGAGCCTCTCATTAATAAAGGTGTATATAATGACCAGTTTGGTAATAATATGAGGAGCCTCTCATTAATAAAGGTGTATATAATGACCAGCTTGGTAATAATATGAGGAGCCTCTCATTAATAAAGGTGTATATAATGACCAGTTTGGTAATAATATGAGGAGCCTCTCATTAATAAAGGCTCCTCCCACCCGGTGAGTAACAACATGGCGCCCGGTTGGCCGAACTGTACACGAAGGCCCCGTAGTGGACGTGACATGGTCCACCAGCCATGTGTCTTCTGTGGTTATAATATTGGATGGATCTTAATACTGACTCGTGTAAACTTTTGTCTAACCGAGTCTACCAAACATTATACAACGTGAATAACTAATATTGATGAAATGTGAATCATACGACAATAGTGGATGAATACCTGTGGACTTCATTAATAAAGTATTAACAAATATTAACTAATAATAAATGAATATAATTATTGAAGTTAATAATTAATAAAAGAATAATGAAGGAATTAGTGAATGTTTTTTATGAGGTTAAATAATTATTGATGTTACGAGTAACCTATGTGTGTGTGTGTGTGTGTGTGAGTGAGTGTGCCTGCATGTGTGTGTGCGTGCCTGCGTGTGTGTGTGTGTGTGTGTGTGTGTGTGTGTGTGTGTGTGTGTGTGTGTGGCGTGTGTGTGTGTGTGTGTGTGTGTGTGTGTGTGTGTGTGTGTGTGTGTGTGTGTGTGTGTGTGTGCGCGCGTACGTGCGTGCCTGCGTGTGTGTGTGTGTGTGTGGTCACTCCATATTTAACCCTACACGGGGTAATTTATCGCTTGGCCTGCGGCGTTAAATTCATTAGTCCCATTGTTAACAAGATTTAACCGCTGTTGATGGTCGTGTTATCTTGTGTAAACAGAGAGCTCTGGCCGGTCCGCCTCTGTTTACTCTGTTACGCCATGTTGGAGAGGGAGGCCCCACCGTGTAGGTAAGATATATATAGTTACCTCATGAATTAAGAGACGCCATTCCCGCTGCAGTCTGGGTCCTGTGTACGGCTGTTGTCCTGTGTACTGTTGTCCTGTGTACGGCTGTTGTCCTGTGTACTGTTGTCCTGTGTACTGCTGTTGTCCTGTGTACTGTTGTCCTGTACTGCTGTTGTCCTGTGTACTGTTGTTGTCCTGTGTACTGTTAAGTTGTCCTGTGTACTGTTGTCCTGTGTACTGCTGTTGTCCTGTGTACTGTTGTTGGACCTGTGTACTGTTGTTGTCCTTGTGTACTGTTGTTGTCCTGTGTACTGTTGCTGACCTGTGTACTGTTGTTGACCTGTGTACTGTTGTTGACCTGTGTACTGTTATTGTTGTCCTGTGTACCGTTGTTGACCTGTGTACTGTTGTTGTCCCTGTGTACCGTTGTTGTCCTGTGGTTGTCCTGTGTACTGTTGTTGTCCCAGGTACTGTTGTTGACCTGTGTACTGTTGTTGTCCTGTGTACCGTTGTTGTCCTGTGTACCGTTGTTGTCCTGTGTACCGTTGTTGTCCTGTGTACCGTTGTTGTCCTGTGTACCGTTGTTGTCCTGTGTACCGTTGTTGTCCTGTGTACCGTTGTTGTCCTGTGTACCGTTGTTGACCCGTGTACCGTTGTTGACCTGTGTACCTCGTTGTTGTCCTGTGTACTGTTGTTGTCCTGTGTACTGTTGCTGGTCCTGTGTACTGTTGTTGTCCTGTGTACCGCTGCTGTTGTCCTGTGTACTGTTGTTGTCCTGTGTACTGTCATTGTTGTCCTGTGTACCGTTGTTGTCCTGTGTACCGCTGTTGTCCTGTGTACTGTTGTTGTCCTGCGTACGGCTGTTGTCCTGTGTACTGTTGTTGTCCTGCGTACGGCTGTTGTCCTGCGTACGGCTGTTGTCCTGTGTACTCGTTGTTCTGTGTACTGTTGGTGTCCTGTGTACTTAGTTGTTGTCCTGCGTACGGCTGTTGTCCTGTGTACTGTTGTTGTCCTGTGTACTGTTGTTGTCCTGTGTACTGTTGTTGTCCTGTGTACTGTTGTTGTCCTGTGGTTGTCCTGTGTACTGTTGTTGACCTGTGTACTGTTGTTGTCCTGTGTACCGTTGTTGTCCTGTGTACTGTTGTTGTCCAGTGTACTGTTGTTGTCCTGTGTACTGTTGTTGGATCCTGTATACTGTTGTTGTCCTGTGTACTGTTGTTGTCCTGTGTACCGTTGTTGTCCTGTGTACTGTTGTTGTCCTGTGTACCGTTGTTGTCCTGTGTACTGTTGTTGTCCTGTGGTTGTCCTAGTACTGTTGTTGTCCTGTGTACTGTTGTTGTCCTATGTACGGCTGTTTGTCCTGTGTACCAAGTTGTTGTCCCAAAAATTGTTGTTGTCCTGTGTACTGTTGTTGTCCTGTGTACCGTTGTTGTCCTGTGTACTGTTGTTGTCCTGTGTACTGTTGTTGTCCTGTGTACCAAGTTGTTGTCCTGTACTGTTGTTGGTCCTGTGTACTGTTGTTGTCCTTGTGTACTGTTGTTGTCCTGTGTACTGTTGTTGTCCTGTGTACTGTTGTTGTCCTGTGTAACGTTGTTGTCCTGTGTACGGCTGTTGTCCTGTGTACCGTTGTTGTCCTGTGTACCGTTGTTGTCCTGTGTACTGTTGTTGTCCTGTGTACTGCTGTTGTCCTGTGTACCGTTGTTGTCCTGCGTGTACGGCTGTTGTCCTGTGTACCGTTGTTGTCCTGTGTACCGTTGTTGTCCTGTGTACTGTTGTTGTCCTGTGTACTGTTGTTGTCCTGTGTACTGTTGTTGTCCTGTAATGCAGCTGTTGTCCTGTGTACTGTTGTTGTCCTGTGTACTGTTGTTGTCCTGTGTACTGTTGTTGTCCTTGTAATTGCTGTCCTGTGTACTGTTGTTGTCCTGTGTACTGTTGTTGTCCTGCGTACGGCTGTCCTGTGTACTGTTGCTGTCCTGTGTACCGTTGTTGTCCTGTGTACTGTTGTTGTCCTGTGTACTGTTGTTGTCCTGTGTACCGTTGTTGTCCTGTGTACTGCTGTTGTCCTGTGTACTGTTGTTGTCTTGTGTACTGCTGTTGTCCAAGTGTACGGCTGTTGTCCTGTGTACTGTTGTTGTCCTGTGTACCGCTGTTGTCCTGTATATTGCTGTTGTCCTGTGTACCGTTGTTGTCCTGTGTACCGTTGTTGATCTGTGTGTACTGCTGTTGTCCTGTGTACTGTTGTTGTCCTGTGTACTGTTGTTGTCCCTGTGTACGGCTGTTGTCCTGTGTACCGTTGTTGACCTGTGTACTGTTGTTGTCCTGTGAACCGTTGTTGTCCTGCGTACGGCTGTTGTCCTGTGTACTGTTGTTGACCTGTGTGTACTGTTGTTGTCCTGTGTACTGTTGTTGTCCTGTGTACTGTTGTGTTGCTGTTGTCCTGTGTACTGTTGTTGTCCTGTACCGTTGGTGAATTTGTGTAACGTTGTTGTCCTGTGTACTGTTGTTGTCCTGTGTACGGCTGTTGTCCTGTGTACCGTTGTTGTCCTGTATACCGTTGTTGACCCGTGTACTGCTGTTGTCCTTGTGTACCATTGTTGTCCCGTGTACCGTTGTTGACCTGTGTACTGTTGTTGTCCTGTGTACTGTTGTTGTCCTGTGTACGGCTAAGCTGTCCTGTGTACCGTTGTTGTCCTGTGTACCGTTGTTGTCCTGTGTACCGTTGTTGCTCTGTGTACTGTTGTTGTCCTGTGTACCGTTGTTGTCCTGTGTACGGCTGTTGTCCTGTGTACCTCGTTAAGTGTTGACCTGTGTACCGTTGTTGTCCTGTGTACTGTTGTTGGTCCGGTGTACGGCTGTTGTCCTGTGTGTATTGTTGTTGTCCTGTAGTACTGTTGTTGTCCTGTGTACTGTTGTTGTGTTGTGTACTGGGTTGTTGTCCTGTGTACCGTTGTTGACCTGTGTACTGTTGTTGTCCTGTGTACTGTTGTTGTCCCGGTTGTCCTGTACTGTTGTTGTCCTGTGTACCGTTGTTGTCCTGTGTACCGTTGTTGTCCTGTGTACCGTTGCTGTCCCAGTACCTTCGTTGTTGTCCTGTGTACCGTTGTTGTCCCGTGTACGGCTGTTGTCCTGTGTACTGTTGTTGTCCTTGTGTACTGTTATTGTTGTCCTGTGTAATTGTTGTTGTCCTGTGTACTGTTGTCCTGTGTACTGTTGTTGTCCCAGGTACCGCTGTTGTCCTGTGTACTGTTGTTGTCTTGTGTACTGCTGTTGTCCTGTGTGTACGGCTGTTGTCCTGTGTACTGTTAAGTTGTCCTGTGTACCGCTGTTGTCCTGTATATTGCTGTTGTCCTGTGTACCGTTGTTGTCCTGTGTACTGTTGTTGATCTTGTGTACCGCTGTTGTCCTGTGTACCGTTGTTGTCCTGTGTACTGTTGTTGTCCCTGTGTACGGCTATTGCTGTCCTGTGTACTGTTGTTGACCTCTGTGTACTGTTGTTGTCCTGTGTACTGTTGTTGTCCTGTGTACGGCTGTTGTCCTGTGTACCGTTGTTGACCTGTGTACTGTTGTTGTCCTGTGTACAAGTTGTTGTCCTGTGTACTGTGTTGCTGTTGTCCTGTGTACTGTTGTTGTCCTGTGTGTACTGTTGTTGTTCTGTGTACTGTTGTTGTCCTGTGTAAATTGTTGTTGTCCTGTGTACGGCTATTGTTGTCCTGTGTACTGTTGTTGTCCTGTGTACCGTTGTTGACCTGTGTACCGTTGTTGTCCTGTGTACCGTTGTTGTCCTGTGTACCGTTGTTGACCTGTGTACTGTTGTTGTCCTGTGTACTGTTGTTGTCCTGTGTACGTAATAAGCTGTCCTGTGTACTGTTGTTGTCCTGTGTACTGTTGTTGTCCTGTGTACCGTTGTTGCTCTGTGTACTGTTGTTGTCCTGTGTACTGTTGTTGTCCTTAAAATGCGGCTGTTGTCCTGTGTACTGTTGTTGACCTGTGTACTGTTGTTGTCCTGTGTACTGTTGTTGTCCCGTACGGCTGTTGTCCTGTGTATTGTTGTTGTCCTGTGTACTGTTGTTGTCCTGTGTACTGTTGTTGTCCTGTGTACTGTTGTTGTCCTGTGTACTGTTGTTGTCCTGTGTACTGTTGTTGACCGTGTACTGTTGTTGTCCTGTGTACTGTTAGACCTGTGTGTACTGTTGTTGTCCTGTAAAATTCTGTTGTTGTCCTGTGTGTACTGTTGTTGTCCCAGGTATCACTGTTGTTGTCCTGTGTACTGTTGTTGTCCCAGTACTGTTGTTGTCCTGTACCTCGTTGTTGTCCTGTGTACTGTTGTTGTGCTGTGTACCGTTGTTGTCCTGTGTACTGTTGTTGGACCTGTGTACTGCTTTGTTGTCCTGTGTACTGTTGTTGTCCTGTGGTTGTCCTGTGTACTGTTGTTGTCCTGTGTACTGTTGTTGACCTGTGTACTGTTGTTGTCCTGTGTACCGTTGCTTTGGACCTGTGTACTGTTGTTTAAGTCCTGTGTACCGTTGTTGTCCTGTGTACCGTTGTTGTTCTGTGTGTACTGTTGTTGTCCCGTGTACTGTTGTTGTCCTGTGTACCGTTGTTGTCCTGCGTACTGCTGTTGTCCTGTGTACTGTTGTTGTCCTGTGTACAGTTGTTGTCCTGTGTACCAGTTGTTGTCCTGTGTACCGTTGTTGTCCTGTGTACTGTTGTTGTCCTTGTGTACTGTTGTTGTCCTGTGTACTGTTGTTGTCCTGTGTACTGTTGTTGTCCTGTGTACTGTTGTTGTCCTGTGTACTGTTGTTGTCCTGTGTACCGTTGTTGACCTGTGTACTGTTGTTGTCCTGTGTACTGTTGTTGTCCTGTGTACTGTTGTCGTCCTGTGTACTGTTGTTGTCCTGTGTACCGTTGTTGTCCTGTGTACTGTTGTTGTCCTGTGTACTGTTGTCGTCCTGTGTACCTCTTTGTTGTCCTGTGTACTGTTGTTGTCCTGTGTACTGTTGTTGTCCTGTGTACCGTTGTTGACCTGTGTACTGTTGTTGTCCTGTGTACTGTTGTTGTCCTGTGTACCGTTGTTGTCCTGTGTACCGTTGTTGTCCTGTGTAACGTTGTTGTCCAGGTACTGTTGTTGTCCTGTGTACCGTTGTTGTCCCAGTGCGTACGGCTATTACGTCCTGTGTACTGTTGTTGTCCTGTGTACTGTTGTTGTCCTGTGTACTGTTGTTGTCCTGTGTACCGTTGTTGTCCTGTGTACTGTTGTTGTCCTTATGTACGGCTGTTGTCCTGTGTACTGCGGTTGTCCTGTGTACTGTTGTTGTCCTGTGTACTGCTTGTTGTCCTTGTGTACTGTTGTTGTCCCAGTGTACTGTTGTTGTCCTGTGTGTACGCTGTTGTCCCGTGTACCGTTGTTGTCCTGTGTACTGTTGTTGTCCTGTACGTTGTTGTCCTGTGTACTGCTGTTGTCCTGTGTACTGTTGTTGTCCTGTGTACTGTTGTTGTCCTGGGTGTACGGCTGTTGTCCTGTGTACTGTTGTTGTCCTGTGTACTGTTGTTGTCCTGTGTACTGTTGTTGTCCTGTGTACCTGTTGGCGTCCTGTGTAAATTGTTGTTGTCCTGTGTACTGCTAAGCTGTCCTGTGTACTGTTGTTGTCTTGTGTACCGTTGTTGTCCTGTGTACGGCTAAGCTGTCCTGTGTACTGTTGTTGTCCTGTGTACCTCGCTGTTGTCCTGTATATTGCTGTTGTCCTGTGTAATTGTTGTTGTCCTGTGTACTGTTGTTGACCTGTGTACTGCTGCTGTCCTGTGTACTGCTTGTTGTCCTTGTGTACCGTTAAGCTGTCCTGTGTACGGCTGTTGTCCTGTGTACCGTTGTTGACCTGTGTACTGTTGTTGTCCTGTGTACTGTTGTTGTCCTGTGTACGGCTGTTATCCTGTGTGTCACTGTTGTTGACCTGTGTACTGTTGTTGTCCTGTGTAACTGTTGTTGTCCTGTGTACTGTTGTGTTGCTGTTGTCCTGTGTACTGTTGTTGTCCTGTGTACTGTTGTTGTTCTGTGTACTGTTGTTGTCCTGTGTACTGTTGTTGTCCTGCAGTGTACGGCTGTTGTCCTGTGTATTGTTGTCCTGTGTACCGTTGTTGACCTGTGTACTGCTGTTGTCCTGTGTACTGTTGTTGTCCTGTGTACTGTTGTTGACCTGTGTACTGTTGTTGTCCTGTGTACTGTTGTTGTCCTGCGTACGGCTGTTGTCCTGTGTACTGTTGTTGTCCTGTGTAATTGTTGTCCTGTGTACTGTTGTTGCTCTGTGTACTGTTGTTGTCCTGTGTACTGTTGTTGTCCTGTGTACGGCTGTTGTCCTGTGTACTGATGTTGACCTGTGTACCGTTGTTGTCCTGTGTACTGTTGTTGTCCTGTGTACGGCTGTTGTCCCTGTGTATTGTTGTTGTCCTGTGTACTATAAGTTATTGTTGTCCTGTACTGTTGTTGTGCTGTGTACTGTTGTTGTCCTGTGTACTGTTGTTGACCTGTGTACTGTTGTTGTCCCAGGTACTGTTGTTGTCCTGTGGTTGTCCTGTGTACCGTTATTGGTTGTCCTGTGTACTGTTGTTGTCCTGTGTACTGTTGTTGTCCTGTGTACTGCTGTTGTCCTGTGTACTGTTGTTGTCCCAGGTACTGTTGTTGTCCTGCGTACGGCTGTTGTCCTTGTGTACTGTTGTTGTCCTGTGTAATTGCTTGTTGTCCTGTGTACTGTTGTTGTCCTGTGTACTGTTGTTGTCCCAGTACTGTTGTGTTGCTGTTGTCCTGTGTACTGTTGTTGTCCTGTGTACTGTTGTTGTTCTGTGTACCGTTGTTGTCCTGTGTACTGCTTGTTGTCCTGTGTACTGCCATTGTCCTGTGTGTACCGTTGTTGTCCTGTGTACTGTTGTTGTCCTTGTGTACGGCTGTTGTCCTGTGTGTACGGCTGTTGTCCTGTGTACCGTTGTTGACCTGTGTACTGTTGTTGTCCTGTGTACTGTTGTTGTCCTGTGTGTACTGTTGTGTTGCTGTTGTCCTGTGTACTGTTGTTGTCCTGTGTACTGTTGTTGTTCCTGTGTACTGTTGTTGTCCTGTGTACCGTTGTTGTCCTATGTACGGGCCGTTGTCCTGTGTACTGTTGTTGTCCTGTACTGTTGTTGACCTGTGTACTGGGGTTGCTGTCCTTGTGTACCGTTGTTGACCTGTGTACTGTTGTTGTCCTGTGTACCGTTGTTGTCCTGTGTACCGTTGTTGTCCTGTGTACCGTTGCTGTCCTGTGTACTGTTGTTGTCCTGTGTACTGTTGCTTTCGTCCTGTGTACTGTTGTTGTCCTGCGTACTGTTGTTGTCCTTCCTGTGTACTGTTGTTGTCCTGTGTACTGTTGTTGTCCTGCGTACGGCTGTTGTCCTGTGTACCGTTGTTGTCCTGTGTACTGTTGTTGTCCTGTGTACTGTTGTTGTCCTGTGTACTGTTGTTGTCCTGTGTACTGTTGTTGTCCCGTGTACGGCTGTCCTGTGTACCGTTGTTGTCCTGTGTACTGCTGTTGTCCTGTATATTGCTATGGGTCCTGTGTACTGTTGCTGTCCTGTGTACTGTTGTTGATCTGTGTACTGCTGTTGTCCTGTGTACCGTTGTTGTCCTGTGTACTGTTGTTGTCCCAGTGTACGGCTGTTGTCCTGTGTACCGTTGTTGACCTGTGTACTGTTGTTGTCCTGTGTACCGTTGTTTTCGTCCTGTAATGGCTGTTGTCCTGTGTACTGTTGTTGACCCAGTACTGTTGTTGTCCTGTGTACCGTTGTTGTCCCGTGTGTACTGTTGTGTTGCTGTTGTCCTGTGTACCGTTGTTGTCCTGTGTACTGTTGTTGTTCTGTGTACTGTTGTTGTCCTGTGTACCGTTGTTGTCCTGCGTACGGCTGTTGTCCTGTGTACTGTTGTTGTCCTGTGTACCTGTTGTTGACCTGGTGTACCTCGCTGTTGTCCTGTGTGTACTGTTGTTGTCCTGTGTACCGTTGTTGACCTGTGTGTACTGTTGTTGTCCTGTGTACCGTTGTTGTCCTGCGTACGGCTGTTGTCCTGTGTACTGCTTGTTGTCCTGTGTACTGTTGTTGTCCTGTGTACCGTTAAGTTGCTCTGTGTACTGTTGTTGTCCTGTGTACTGTTGTTGTCCTGTGTACGGCTATGTCCTGTGTACTGTTGTTGACCTGTGTAATACCGTTAAGTTGTCCTGTGTACTGTTGTTGTCCTGGTGTACGGCTGTTGTCCTGTGTATTGTTGTTGTCCCAGGTAATTGTTGTTGTCCCGCGGTGTACTGTTGTTGTGCTGTGTACTGTTGTTGTCCTGTGTACCGTTGTTGACCTGTGTACTGTTGTTGTCCTGTGTACCGTTGTTGTCCTGTGGTTGGGTCCTGTGTACCCTGTTGTTGTCCTGTGTACCGTTGTTGTCCTGTGTACTGTTGTTGTCCTGTGTACCGCTGTTGTCCTGTGTACTGTTGTTGTCCTGTGTACTGTTGTTGTCCTTGTGTACGGCTGTTGTCCTGTGTACTGTTGTTGTCCTGTGTACTGCTTGTTGTCCTGTGTACCGTTGTTGTCCTGTGTACTGTTGTTGTCCTGTGTACCGTTGTTGTCCTGTACTGCTGTTGTCCTGTGTACTGTTGTTGTCTTCAGTGTACTGCTGTTGTCCTGTGTACAGGCTGTTGTCCTGTGTACTGCTTGTTGTCCTGTGTACTGCTGTTGTTGTCCCAGATATTGCTGTTGTCCCTGTACTGCTGTTGTCCTGTGTGTACTGTTGTTGATCTGTGTACTGCTAAGTTGTCCTGTGTACTGTTGTTGTCCTGTGTACTGTTGTTGTCCTGTAATGGCTGTTGTCCTGTGTGTACGTTAAGTTGACCTGTGTACCGTTGTTGTCCTGTAAAATTGCTGTTGTCCTGTGTACGGCTGTTGTCCCGTGTGCAACGGTTGTTGACCTGTGTACTGTTGTTGTCCCAGTGTGTACTGTTGTTGTCCTGCGTACTGTTGTGTTGCTGTTATCCTGTGTACCGTTGTTCGTCCTGTGTACTGTTGTTGTTCTGTGTACTGTTGTTGTCCTGTGTACTGTTGTTACCCCTGGCTGTTGTCCTGTGTACTGTTGTTGTCCTGTGTACTGTTGTTGACCTGTGTAACTGCTGTTGTCCTAGTACTGTTGTTGTCCTGTGTACTGTTGTTGACCTGTAAAATGGGTTAAGTTGTCCTGTGTACTGTTGTTGTCCTGCGTGTCACATTGTTGTCCTGTGTACCTGTTGTTGTCCTTAAAATTGCTATATCCCGTGTACTGCTGTTGCTCTGTGTACTGTTGTTGTCCTGTGTACTGTTGTTGTCCCGTGTACGCTGTTGTCCTGTGTACCGTTGTTGACCTGTGTACTGTTGTTATCCTGTGTACTGTTGTTGTCCTGCGTACGGCTGTTGTCCTGCCTGTGTATTGTTGTTGTCCTGTGTACTGTTGTTGTCCTGTGTACTGTTGTTGTCCTGTGTACTGTTGTTGTCCTGTGTACTGTTGTTGTCCTGCAGGAAATTGCTGTTGACCTGTGTACTGTTGTTGTCCTGTGTACCGTTGTTGACCTGTGTACTGTTAAGCTGTCCTGTGTACTGTTATGCCAGTCCTGTGTACCGTTGTTGTCCTGTGTACCGTTGTTGTCCTGTGTACTGTTGTTGTCCTGTGTACCGTTGTTGTCCTGTGTACTGTTGTTGTCCTGTGTACTGCTGCAGTTGTGTACTGTTGTTGTCCTGTGTACTGTTGTTGACCTGTGTACTGTTGTTGTCCTGTGTGTACTGTTAAGTTGTCCTGTGGTTGTCCTGTGTACTGTTGTTGTCCTCTGTGTACCGTTGTTGACCTGTGTACTGTTGTTGTCCTGTGTACCGGCATGGTTGACCTGTGTACTGTTATTGTTGTGTCCTGTGTACCGTTGTTGTCCTGTGTACTGTTGCTGACCTGTGTACTGTTGTTGTCCTGTACTGTTGTTGACCTGTGTACTGTTGTTGTCCTGTGTACTGTTGTTGTCCCTGTGTACTGCTGTTGTCCTGTGTACCGTTGTTGTCCTGTACTGTTGTTGTCCTGTGTACCGTTGTTGTCCTGTGTACTGTTGTTGTCCTGTGTACCGTTGTTGTCCTTGTGTACCGTTGTTGTCCTGTGTACTGTTGTTGTCCTGTGTACCGTTGTTGTCCTGTGTACTGTTGTTGTCCTGTGTACCGTTGTTGTCCTGTGTACTGTTGTTGTCCTGTGTAATGCGTTGTTGACCTGTGTACTGTTGTTGTCCTTGTGTACCGTTGTTGTCCTGTGTACCGTTGTCGTCCTGTGTACTGTTGTTGTCCTTGTGTACCGTTGTTGTCCTGTGTACTGTTGTTGTCCTGTGTACCGTTGTCGTCCTGTGTACTGTTGTTGTCCTGTGTACTGTTGTTGTCCTGTGTACTGTTGTTGTCCTGTGTACCGTTGTTGACCTGTGTACCGTTAAGTTGTCCTGTGTACCGTTGTTGTCCTGTGTACCGTTGTTGTCCTGTGTACTGTTGTTGTCCTGTGTGTACCTCTGTTGTTGTCCTGTGTACCGTTGTTGTCCTGTAAAACACCGTTGTTGTCCTGTGTACTGTTGTTGTCCTGTGTAAATTTGTTGTTGTCCTGTATACTGCTGTTGTCCTGTGTACTGTTGTCGTCCTGTGTACTGTTGTTGTCCTGTGTACTGCGTTGTTGTCCTGTGTACCTTTTGTTGTCCTGTGTACCGTTGTTGTCCTGTGTACTGTTGTTGTCCTGTGTACTGTTGTTGTCCTGTGTACTGTTGTTGTCCCGGTGTACTGTTGTTGTCCTGTGTACCGTTGTTGTCCTGTGTACTGTTGTTGTCCTGTGTACTGTTGTCGTCCTGTGTACCGTTGTTGTCCTGTGTACTGTTGTTGTCCTGTGTACCGTTGTTGTCCTGTGTACCGTTGTCGTCCTGTGTACTGTTGTTGTCCTGTGTACTGTTGTTGTCCTGTGTACCGTTGTTGTCCTGTGTACTGCTTGTTAACCTGTGTACTGTTGTTGTCCTTGTGTACTGTTGTTGTCCCAGGTACCTGTTGTTGTCCTGTGTACCGTTGCTGTCCTGTGTACTGTTGTTGTCCTGTGTACTGTTGTTATCCTGTGTACTGTTGTTGTCCTGTGTACCGTTGTTGTCCTGTACTGTTGTTGTCCTGTGTACTGTTGTTGTCCTGTGTACTGTTGTTGTCCTGTGTACTGTTGTTGACCTGTGTACTGTTATTGTTGTCCCAAAATTGTTGTTGTCCTGTGTACCGTTGTTGTCCTTGTGTACTGTTGTTGTCCTGTGTACTGCTGTTGTCCTGTGTACTGTTGTTGTCCTGTGTACTGTTGTTGTCCTGTGTACTGTTGTTGTCCTGTGTACTGTTGTTGTCCTGTGTACTGTTGATGTCCTGTCTACTGTTGTTGTCCTGTGTACTGTTGTTGTCCTGTGTACCGTTGTTGTCCTGTGTACTGTTGTTGTCCTGTGTACTGTTGTTGTCCTGTGTGTACTGTTGTTGTCCTGTTGTTGACCTGTGTACTGTTGTTGTCCTGTGTACTTGTTGTTGTCCTGTGTACTGTTGTTGACCTGTGTACTGTTGTTGTCCTGTGTACTGTTGTTTGTCCTGTGTACTGTTGTTGTCCTGTGTACTGTTGTTGTCCTGTGTACTGTTGTTGTCCTGTGTACTGTTGTTGTCCTGTGTGTACTGTTGTTGTCCTGTGTACTGTTGTTGTCCTGTGTACTGTTGTTGTCCTGTGTACTGGTGTTGTCCTGTGTACTGTTGTTGTCCTGTGTACTGTTGTTGTCCTGTGTACTGTTGCTGACCTGTGTACTGTTGTTGTCCTGTGTACTGTTGTTGTCCCAGGCAATTGGTTGTCCTGTGTACTGTTGTTGTCCTGTGTACTGTTGTTGTCCTGTGTACCGTTGTTGTCCTGTGTACTGTTGTTGCTCTGTGTACTGCTGTTGTCCTGTGTACCGTTGTTTCGTCCTGTGTACTGTTGTTGTCCCGTGTACTGTTGTTGTCCTGTGTACTGTTGTTGTCCTGTGTACTGTTGTTGACCTGTGTACTGTTATTGTTGTCCTGTGTACCGTTGTTGTCCTGTGTACTGTTGTTGTCCTGTGTACCGCTGTTGTCCTGTGTACTGTTGTTGTCCTGTGTACTGTTGTTGTCCTGTGTACCGTTGTTGTCCTGTGTACTGTTGTTGTCCTGTGTACTGTTGTTGTCCTGTGTACCGTTGTTGTCCTGTGTACTGTTGTTGTGCTGTGTACTGTTGTTGTTCTGTGTACTGTTGTTGTCCTGTGTACTGTTGTTGTCCTGTGTACCGCTGTTGTCCTGTGTACCGTTGTTGTTGTCCTGTGTACCGTTGTTGTCATGTGTACCGTTGTTGTCCTGTGTACCGTTGTTGTCCCAGTGTACTGTTGTTTCACCTTGTGTACCGTTGTTGTCCTGTGTACTGTTGTTGACCCGTACTGTTAAGCGTCCTGTGTACTGTTGTTGTCCTGTGTACTGTTGTTGTCCTGTGTACTGTTGTTAACCTGTGTACTGTTGTTGTCCTGTGTACTGTTGTTGTCCCGTACTGTTGTTGTCCTGTGTACCGTTGGCTGTCCTGTGTACCGTTGTTGTCCTTGTGTACCGTTGTTATCCTTGTGTACTGTTGTTGTCCTGTGTACCGTTGTTGTCCTGTGTACCGTTGTTGTCCTGTGTACCGTTGTTGTCCTGTGTACCGTTGTTGTCCTGTGTACCGTTGCTGACCTGTGTACCGTTGTTGTCCTGTGTACTGTTGTTGTCCTGTGTACTGTTGTTGTCCTGTACTGTTGTTGTCCTATGTACTGCTGTTGTCCTGTGTACTGTTGTTGTCCTGTGCCACCGTTGTTGTCCTGTGTACCTGTTGTTGTCCTGTGTACTGTTGTTGTCCTGTGTACCGTTGATGTCCTGTCTACTGTTGTTGTCCTGTGTACCGTTGTTGTCCTGTGTACCGTTGTTGTCCTGTGTACCTGTTGTTGTCCCGTGTGTACTGTTGTTGTCCCGTTGTTGACCTGTGTACCGTTGTTGTCCTGTACCGTTATTGTTGTCCTGTGTACTGTTGTTGACCTGTGTACTGTTGTTGTCCCGTGTACTGTTGTTGTCCTGTGTACCTCGTTGTTGTCCTGTGTACTGTTGTTGTCCTGTGTACCGTTGTTGTCCTGTGTACTGTTGTTGTCCTGTGTACTGTTGTTGTCCTGTGTACTGTTGTTGTCCTGTGTACCGTTGTTGTCCTGTGTACTGGTGTTGTCCTTCCAGTACTGTTGTTGTCCTGTACTGCTTGTTGTCCTGTGTACTGTTGTTGACCTGTGTACTGTTGTTGTCCTGTGTACTGTTGTCCTGTACTGTTGTTGTCCTGTGTACTGTTGTTGTCCTGTGTACCGTTGTTGTCCTGTGTACTGTTGTTGTCCTGTGTACCGTTGTTGCCCTGTGTACCGTTGTTGTCCTGTGTGTACTGTTGTTGTCCTGTGTACCGTTGTTGTCCTGTGTACCGTTGTTGTCCTGTGTACTGTTGTTGTCCTGTGTACTGTTGTTGACCTGTGTACTGTTGTTGTCCTGTGTACTGTTGTTGTCCTGTGTACTGTTGTTGTCCTGTGTACTGCTGTTGTCCTGTGTACTGTTGTTGTCCTGTGTACTGTTGTTGTCCTGTGTACTGTTGTTGTCCTGTGTACTGTTGTTGTCCTGTGTATCATTGTTGTCCTGTGTACTGTTGTTGTCCTGTGTACCTTCGTTGTTGTGCTGTGTACTCGTTGTTGTTCTGTGTACTGTTGTTGTCCTGTGTACTGTTGTTGTCCTGTGTACTGCTGTTAAGCTGTCCTGTGTACCGTTGTTGTCCTGTGTACCGTTGTTGTCATGTGTACCGTTGTTGTCCTGTGTACTGTTGTTGTCCTGTGTACCGTTGTTGACTCAAAATTGTTGTTGTCCTGTGTACTGTTGTTGACCTGTGTACTGTTGTTGTCCTGTGTACCGTTGTTGTCCTGTGTACTGTTGTTGTCCTGCAAAAATTTGCCATTGTTGTCCTGTGTACTGTTGTTGTCCTGTGTACTGTTATTGTCCTGTGTACCGTTGTTGTCCTGTGTACGTTGTTGTCCTGCGTACCTCGTTGTTGTGCTGTGTACTGTTGTTGTCCTGTGTACCGTTGTTGACCTGTGTGTACTGTTAAGCTGTCCTGTGTACTGTTGTTGTCCTGTGGTTGTCCTGTGTACCGTTGTTGTCCTGTGTACCTGTTGTTGACCTGTGTACCAAGTTAAGCTGTCCTATGTACTGTTGTTGACCTGTGTACTGTTGTTGTCCTGTGTACCGTTGTTGTCCTGTGTACCGTTGTTGTTCTTGTGTACTGCTTGTTGTCCTGTGTACTGCTGTTGCCTGTGTACCGCTGTTGTCCTGTGTACTGTTGTTGTCCTGTGTACTGTTGTTGTCCTGTGTACTGTTGTTGTCCTGTGTACCTGTGTTGTCCTGTACTGTTGTTGTCCTGTGTACCGTTGTTGTCCTGTGTACTGTTGTTGTCCTGTGTACTGTTGTTGTCCTGTGTACCGTTGTTGTCCCAAATTGTTGTTGTCCTGTGTACTGTTGTTGTCCTGTGTACTGTTGTTGTCCTGTGTACTGTTGACCTGTGTACTGTTGTTGTCCTGTGTACCGTTGTTGTCCTGTGTGTACCGTTGTTGTCCTGTGTACCGTTGTTGTCCTGTGTACTGTTGTTGTCCTGTGTACTGTTGTTGTCCTGTGTACTGTTGTTGTCCTGTGTACTCTTGTTGTCCTCTGTACTGTTGTTGTCCTGTGTACTGCTATTGTTGTCCTGTGTACCGTTGTTGACCTGTGTACTGTTGTTGTCCTGTGTACTGTTGTTGTCCTGTGTACTGTTGTTGTCCTGTGTACTGTTGTTTAGTCCTGTGTACCGTTGTTGTCCTGTGTACTGCTTTTTGTCCTGTGTACTGCTGTTGTCCTGTGTACTGTTGTTGTCCCAGTACTGTTGTTGTCCTGTACTGTTGTTGTCCTGTGTACTGTTGTTGTCCTGTGTACCGCTGTTGTCCTGTGTACTGCTTGTTGTCCTGTGTAAATTGTTGTTGTCCTGTGTACCGTTGTTGTCCTGTGTGTACCGGTTGTTGACCTGTGTACTGTTGTTGTCCCGTGTACTGTTGTTGTCCCAGTACTGTTGTTGTCCTGTGTACTGTTGTTGTCCTGTGTACTGTTGTTGACCTGTGTACCGTTGTTGTCCTTGTATACTGTTGTTGTCCTGTGTACTGTTGTTGTCCTTGTGTACTGTTGTTGTCCTTGTGTACCGTTGTTGACCTGTGTACTGTTGTTGTCCTGTGTACTGTTGTTGTCCTGTGTACTGTTGTTGTCCTGTGTACCGCTGTTGTCCTGTGTACTGCTGTTGTCCTGTGTACCGTTGTTGTCCTGTGTACCGTTGTTGTCCTGTGTACTGTTGTTGTCCTGTGTACTGTTGTTGTCCTGTGTACTGTTGTTGTCCTGTGTACTGCTGTTGTCCTGCGTACTGTTGTTGTCTTGTGTACTGCTGTTGTCCAGTGTACGGCTGTTGTCCTGTGTACTGTTGTTGTCCTGGTGTACTGCTGTTGTCCTGTATATTGCTGTTGTCCTGTGTACTGTTGTTGTCCTGTGTACTGTTATTGATCTGTGTACTGCTGTTGTCCTGTACTGTTGTTGTCCTGTGTACTGTTGTTGTCCTGCGTGTACGGCTGTTGTCCTGTGTACTGTTGTTGACCTGTACTGCGTTGTTGTCCTGTGTACCGTTGTTGTCCTTGCGTACGGCTGTTGTCCTGTGTAGTGTTGTTGACCTGTGTACCGTTGTTGTCCTGTGTACTGTTGTGTTGCTTTCGTTGTCCTGTGTACCGTTGTTGTCCTGTGTACCGTTGTTGTTCTGTGTACTGTTGTTGTCCTGTGTACTGTTGTTGTCCTGGTGTGTACGGCTGTTGTCCTTGTACTGTTGTTGTCCTGTGTACTGTTGTTGACCTGTGTACTGCTGTTGTCCTGTGTACTGTTGTTGTCCTGTGTACTGTTGTTGACCTGTGTGTACTGTTGTTGTCCTTAAAATTGTTGTTGTCCTGTGTACGGCTGTTTTTGTCCTGTGTACTGTTGCTGTTGTCCTGTGTACCGTTGTTGTCCTGTGTACTGTTGTTGCTCTGTGTACTGTTGTTGTCCTGTGTACTGTTGTTGTCCCAGTGTACGGCTGTTGTCCTGTGTACTTCAATGTTGTTGACCTGTGTACTGTTGTTGTCCTGTGTACCGTTGTTGTCCTGCGTGTACGGCTGTTGTCCCGTGTATTGTTGTTGTCCTGTGTACTGTTGTTGTCCTGTGTACCGTTGTTGTCCTGTGTACCGTTGTTGTCCTGTGTACCGTTGTTGTCCTGTGTACTGTTGTTGACCTGTGTACTGTTGTTGTCCTGTGTACTGTTGTTGACCTGTGTACTGTTGTTGACCTGGTGTACCGTTGTTGTCCTGTGTACCGTTGTTGTCCTGTGTACCGTTGTTGTCCTGTGTACTGTTGTTGTCCTGTGTACCGTTGTTGTCCTGTGTACTGTTGTTGTCCTGTGTACTGTTGTTGTGCTGTGTACTGTTGTTGTCCTGTGTACCGTTGTTGACCTGTGTACTGTTGTTGTCCTGTGTAAAATTATTGTTGTCCCAGGGTTGTCCTGTGTAATTGTTGTTGTCCTGTGTACTGTTGTTGACCTTGTGTACTGTTGTCCTGTGTACTGTTGTTGACCTGTGTACTGTTGTTGTCCCGTGTACTGTTGTTGTCCTGTGTACCGTTGTTGTCCTGTGTACTGTTGTTGTCCTGTGTACCGTTGTTGACCCGTACTGTCCCAGTATACCGTTGTTGTCCTGTGTACTGTTGTTGTCCTGTGTACTGTTATTGTTGTCCTGTGTACTGTTGTTGACCTGTGTAATTGTTGTTGTCCTGTGTACTGTTGTTGTCCTGTGTACTGTTGTTGTCCTTGTGTACTGCTGTTGTCCTGTGTACCAAGGTTGTCCTGCGTGTACTGCTGTTGTCCTGTGTACTGTTGTTGTCCTGTGTACTGTTGTTGTCCTGTGTACCGTTGTTGTCCTGTGTACCAGTTGTTGTCCTGGGTACCTCGCTGTTGTCCTTGTGTACCGTTGTTGTCTTGTGTACTGCTGTTGTCCTGTGTACGGCTGTTGTCCTGTGTACCGTTGTTGTCCTGTGTACCGCTGTTGTCCTGTATATTGCTGTCCTGTGTACTGTTGTTGTCCTGTGTACTGTTGTTGATCTGTGTACTGCTGTTGTCCTGTGTACTGTTGTTGTCCTGTGTACTGTTGTTGTCCTGCGTAACGGCTGTTGTCCTGTGTACTGTTGTTGACCTGTGTACTGTTGTTGTCCTGTGTACTGTTGTTGTCCTGTGTAATGGCTGTTGTCCTGTGTACTGTTGTTGACCTGTGTACTGTTGTTGTCCTGTGTACTGTTGTTGTCCTGTGTACTGTTGTGTTGCTGTGGGTCCTGTGTACTGTTGGTAATACCTGTGTGCAAATTGTTGTTGTTCTGTGTACCGCTGTTGTCCTGTGTACTGTTGTTGTCCTGTGTACGGCTGTTGTCCTGTGTACCGTTGTTGTCCTGTACTGTTGTTGACCTGTGTACTGCTGTTGTCCTGTGTACTGCTGTTGTTGTCCTGTGTACCGTTGTTGACCTTGTGTAAATTGTTGTTGTCCTGTGTACTGTTGTTGTCCCGTGTACGCATTGTTGTCCTGTGTACCGTTGTTGTCCTGTGTGACTGTTGTTGTCCCGTGTACTGTTGTTCTGTGTACTGCTTGCGTCCCGGTGTACCGTTGTTGTCCTGTGTACGGCTGTTGTCCTGTGTACTGTTGTTGACCTGTGTACTGTTGTTGTCCTGTGTACTGCTTTGTTGTCCTGTACCAGCTGTTGTCCTGTGTGTGTATTGTTGTTGTCCTGTGTACCGTTGTTGTCCTGTGTACCGTTGTTGTCCTGTGTACTGTTGTTGTCCTGTGTACTGTTGTTGTCCTGTGTACCGTTGTTGACCTGTGTACTGTTGTTGTCCTGTGTACTGTTGTTGACCTGTGTACTGTTGTTGACCTGTGTACCGCTGGTGTTGTCCTGTGTACCGTTGTTGTCCTGTGTACCGTTGTTGTCCTGTGTACTGTTGTTGTCCCTGTGTACCGTTGTTGTCCTGTGTACTGTTGTTGTCCTGTGTACTGTTGTTGTGTGCTGTGTACTGTTGTTGTCCTGTGCACCGTTGTTGACCTGTGTACTGTTGTTGTCCTGTGTACTGTTGTTGTCCTGTGGTTGTCCTGTGTACCGTTGTTGTCCTGTGTACTGTTGTTGACCTGTGTACTGTTGTTGTCCTGTGTACCGTTGTTGACCTGTGTACCGTTGTTGTCCTGTACTGTTGTTGTCCTGTACTGTTGTTGTTCTTGTGTACCGTTGTTGTCCTGTGTACTGTTGTTGTCCTGTGTACCGTTGTTGTCCTGTGTACCAAGGCTGTTGTCCTGTGTACCGATGTTGTCCTGTGTACCGTTATTGTTGTCCCGTGTATTGTTGTCCTGTGTACTGTTGTTATCCCAGTACTGCTTGTTGTCCTGTGCACGTTGTTGTCCTGTGTACTGTTGTTGTCCTGTGTACTGTTGTTGTCCTGTGTACTGCTAAGCGGTCCTGTACCGTTGTTGTCCTGTGTACTGTTGTTGACCTGTGTACCGTTGTTGACCTGTGTACTGTTGTTGTCCTGTGTACCGTTGTTGTCCTGTGTACTCGTTGTCGTCCTGTGTACTGTTGTTGTCCTGTGTACTGTTAGCGTCTAAAAATTGTTGTTGTCCTGTGTAACGTATAGTTGTCGTCCTGTGTACTGTTGTTGTCCTGTGTACTGTTGTTGTCCTGTGTACTGTTGTTGTCCTGTGTACCGTTGTTGACCTGTGTACTGTTGTTGTCCCTGTGTACTGCTGTTGTCCTGTGTACTGTTGTTGTCCTGTGTACCGTTGTTGTCCTGTGTACCGTTGTTGTCCTGTGTACTGTTGTTGTCCTGTGTACCGTTGTTGTCCTGTGTACCGTTGTTGTCCTGTGTACTGTTGTTGTCCCAGTACGCGTTGTCCTGTGTACTGTTGTCGTCCTGTGTACTGTTGTTGTCCTGTGTACCGTTGTTGTCCTGTGTACCTTTTGTTGTCCTGTGTACTGTTGTTGTCCTGTGTACTGTTGTTGTCCTGTGTGTACTGTTGTTGTCCTGTGTACTGTTGTTGTCCTGTGTACCGTTGTTGTCCTTGTGTACTGTTGTTGTCCTGTGCGTACTGTTGTCGTCCTGTGTACTGTTGTTGGTCCTGTGTACTGTTGTTGTCCTGTGTAAAATTGCTTAAGCGTCCTGTGTACTCATTGTCGTCCTGTGTACTGTTGTTGTCCTGTGTACCGTTGTTGTCCTGTGTACTGTTGCTGTCCTGTGTACCGTTGTTAACCTGTGTACCGTTGTTTTCCCTGTGTACTGTTGTCCTGTGTACTGGTGTTGTCCTGTGTACTGCTGTTGTCCTGTGTACCGGTTAGTTGTCCTGTGTACTGTTGTTATCGTGTGTACCGTTGTTAGTCCGTACTGGCGTCCTGTGTACCGCTGTTATCCTCGGTGCAATTGTTGTTGTCCTGTGTACTGTTATTGTTGTCCTGTGTACCTCGTTGTTTCGGGACCTGTGTACCAAACCCATTGTTGAAAGAAACTTAGGTATTTAGTGACCGTGTACCGTTGTTGTCCTGTGTACTGCTGTTGTCCTGTGTACCGTTGTCGTCCTGTGTACCGTTGATGTCCTGTGTACCGTTGTTGTCCTGTGTACCGTTGTTGTCCTGTGTACTGTTGTTGTCCTGTGTACCGTTGTTGTCCTTGTGTACCGTTGTTGTCCCAGGTACTGTTGTTGTCCTGTTGTTGACCTGTTTACTGTTGTTGTCCTGTGTACTGTTGTTGTCCTGTGTTGTTATTGTTGACCTTAGTACTGTTGTTGTCCCAGGTAATTGTTGTTGTCCTGTGTACTGTTGTTGTCCTGTACATTATCCCCTGTACCGCCGCGTCCCAAAATGCCGTCCCGTCGCGTCCCAAAATCGCTGCTGCCCGTACCGCTCGCCAAAATGCTGTTGTCCAAAATGCGGTTAAGCTGTCCCGTGCAAAATGTTTTCGTTGACCTGCAAATGTTGCGTCCTGCTGCCGTCCTGTACCGTTGTGGCCCCAAAAATGTCATCGTCCGTACCGTTGCCGTCCCGTGTACCGTCAAAGCGTCCCGTGCACCACAGCCCAAAACCAAAATTGCCGTCCAAAATGCCGTCCAAAATGTTGTCCGTAAAATGTTGTCCTGTGTAATTGTTGTTGACCCAGGTACTGTTGTTGTCCCAGGTACTGTTGTTGTCCCCATGTACTGTTGTTGTCCTGTGTACTGCTGTTGTCCTGTGTAATGTTGTTGTCCTGTGTACCGTTGTTGTCCTGTGTACTGTTGTTGTCCTGTGTACCGTTGTTGTCCTGTGTACTGTTGTTGTCCTGTGTACTGTTGTTGTCCTGTGTACTGTTGTCCTGTGTACTGTTGTTGTTCTTGTGTACTGTTGTTGTCCTGTGTACTGTTGTTGTCCTGTGTACCGCTGTTGTCCTGTGTACTGTTGTTGTCCTGTGTACTGTTGTTGTCCTTGGTGTACCGTTGTTGTCCTGTACCGTTGTTGTCCTGTGTACCGTTGTTGACCTGTGTACTGTTGTTGTCCTGTTGCTGTTGACCCTGTGTACTGTTGTTGTCCTGTGTACCGTTGTTGTCCTGTGTACTGTTGTTGTCCCAGGTACCGTTGTTGTCCTGTGTACTGTTGTTGTCCTGTGTACCGTTGTTGTCCTGTGTACTGTTGTTGTCCTGTGTACCGTTGTTGTGCTGTGTACTGTTGTTGTCCTGTACTGTTAGTTGACCTGTGTACCGTTGTTGTCCTGTGTACTGCTGCTGTCCTGTGGTTGTCCTGTGTACTGTTGTTGTCCCCAAATTGCTTATGGACCTGTGTACTGTTGTTGTCCCATGTACTGTTGTTGACCTGTGTACTGTTGTTGTCCTGTGTACTGTTGTTGTCCTGTGTACCGTTATTGTTCTGTGTACTGTTGTTGTCCTGTGTACTGCTGTTGTCCTGTGTACCAAGTTCTGTGTACTGTTGTCCTGTGTACTGTTGTTGTCCTGTGTACTGTTGTTGTCCTGTGTACCGTTGTTGTCCTGTGTACCGTTGTTGTCCTGTGTACTGTTGTTGTCCTGTGTACCGTTGTTGTCCTGTGTACTGTTGTTGTTGTCCTGTGTACTGTTGTTGTCCTGTGTACTGCTTGTTGAATCTGTGTACTGTTGTTGTCCTGTGTACTGTTGTTGTCCTGTGTACTGTTGTTGTCCTGTGTACTGTTGTTGTCCTGTGTACTGTTGTTGTCCTGTGTACTGTTGTTGCGTCCTGTGTACTGTTGTTGTCCTGTGTACCGTTGTTGTCCTGTCTGCTGTTGTTGTCCTGTACTGTTGTTGTCCTGTGTACTGTTGCTGTTGTGATGGTTGACGTGTTTCTCGTGCTATGAGGAAGGGACCTGCTCAAAGTGAGACTATTAGGTTGGGTTAGGTTAGGTTAGGTTAGGTTAGGTTAGGTTAGGTTAGGTTAGGTTAGATCAGGTTAGTTAGTCTTCAGGTAAAATAAACTGGGTGACTTATCTTCAGGTGATAACATTTTTCCCCTGTACCAACTTGACCTGAATCAACGAACTCCAGAAATATTTATTCTATTATTCCTTAATTTATCTTCGTCTTCTTTCAATCTTTCTGTTTCCTCTCTCCTTCTATTAACAGAGTGGAACCCGATTTTTCTTTAATTTGTTTTATTTTTGTTTGATTAAGTTCAGTTTAACACGAGATGATTCTCTCCTTAGTCACTGAGTTGACGAGCTTAAGAAAATTATCAAATATAAGAACCAATAAATTAGTCTGAATTTTGGTGTTATATTTTTTGCAGGATGAACGTCGCTCAGTTGGTCGCGTTTATTGGATGAATTTATTACGAGGTATTTTATGTGTGTTTTTTTTATTAAAAGAGAATTTTACTTTGTATTTTGTCTTTATATTTTGTTGACGTAGTGAGTGTGGGTGTTAGGTTTTTTGTGTTGTTGTTTAAGAAATGTTTAAAATTTTATTCCCGTCGTGTTTACAAGGGGAGTCGATCATCCTGTAATAAGTAATGCACCTGTTTATGGAAATTCCCAAGTAGAGGTAGTTTGTCTTTTAGCTGTGTCACCTTATTTACGTAACGTAACGTAACGTAACGTCACGTCACAGTGGTGGGCTACACCATTGTATTAATTGGTTAATCTTATTGTTAGTTCTTCTTCCTTATCTATTGTTTTCATCTACAAGTTTATCAAGGAGTGAAAGGCTGTAATTACTGTGTTTATAATGACTGTTAATTACTACATGAGGGGAAGAGGAGGGAGTTAACTTTATTTAACCTTATTTTTAACATGAATTAATTAAATTGAGGTTATTATTATTATTATTATTATTATTATTATTATTATTATTATTATTATTATTATTATTATTATTATTATTATTATTATTATTATTATTATTATTATTATTATTATTATTATTATTATTATTATTATTATTATTATTATTATTATTATTATTATTATTATTATTATTATTATTATTATTATTATTATTATTAAGTGTCTGTCTGTCTGTCTGTCAGTAAGAGTGAGTTCATTTTCATTTTAGTTTACTTATTCTGGATCAGTTTCTAAAAGATATATACTGTGTTAATTACAAGTGTTTAGTCTCAGGTATACAGGTATGTTATATTGTAAAGGTGTGTTCCTGGTGCTCATACTAGGGAGGCAGTGTGGGCGGTACTGCACATGACTGTCTTTACTTCCTCAACTGTATATTCAGGGATTGTCACAGTGAGTTGGGAGTAAGGCTCTTCACTGCTGCTGCGGGAAAGGACAATGTGATCGTTTCGTGTGTGTGTGTGTGTGTGTGTGTGTGTGTGTGTATAATAAATAAATAAAAATAAAAATTAACGATTTATTGAAAGAGCTTGCAGCCAGAAGGCTGAAAATATACAGTTACATATTTGGGGAATGGGTTTCAAATTATAAATAATATACAAGTAACATAGTGATACAAATAAGATATATAATAACTGGATGGGGAAAAGCTCAAACTACAGTGCATTTCAACATAGTGACAGTGCAAGAAGTAGTATTTACTGGAGTGAATACACTGGTTTATTACAAGTTATTGATAATTTTACAATGGGTGTGTGTGTGTGTGTGTGTGTGTGTGTGTGTGTGTGTGTGTGTGTGTGTGTGTGTGTGTGTGTGTGTGTGTGTGTGTGTGTGTGTGTGTGTGTGTGTGTGTGTGTGTGTGTGTGTGAACAAAGCAAAGACTCGTTCTTTATTATTTTGATACCATACACGTTCACCTTCTGTCCTGGCCTGTCTGTCAAAGTGTAATGGGGCACACAGCACAGTACAGCACAGCACACACACACTACTACTACTACTTTGATGTTGGAATCGAGTATGACGATCATCCAGTTATGATACAATGATATGAATTATTAAGGATGACTAAAGAGGCCTATACGG
The DNA here is from genome assembly GCF_018991925.1 of Homarus americanus. Taxonomy (NCBI): domain Eukaryota; kingdom Metazoa; phylum Arthropoda; class Malacostraca; order Decapoda; family Nephropidae; genus Homarus; species Homarus americanus. The sequence goes on from NW_024754014.1 coordinate 45,572, forward strand.
GACTGGCAGGGCCGCCCACAGATGTTACACGTGTGGAGGGCTACATCTAGTGAGGGAGGGGCGGCGGCAGCGTTTTTTTAGCGTTGGCGTTTGTCTGCCTCGTTATGCAGTCGGGCTAACTGGAAGTATTGACACCTCGTGTGGTGATCCTCCAAGCGTTACGGTGTGGAGTAATCGCCCCCAGGTGAGGGGTCGATTTGGCACCTTTCAGGTTTGTCTTAAGACTATCCTTATACCTTTTCAATTGCCCGCCAGCGTTACGTTTACTATTCGTTAGGCGACTGTAAAGTAGCTGCTTTGGCAGTCTACTGTCATCCATGCGGGTAACAGGGCCAGTCCAATGTAGTTGTTCATGGATAATGGTAGCCTCGATGGTCCTACAGTTGGTGTCAGCGAGAATACTGATATTTGTTCTCTTGTCTTCCCAGCGAACTCGGAGGATGGAGCGTTGACTACTTGCAACTTTGTAGATAATTTCAGCTCCCTACAGGTGAAGACACGGATACGGAGTTCGCCAAAGGCTTGAGATGCACATCTGATCCGATGTTGAATCTTTTCATCGATGTCCACGGTGGACAGGTGGGAGCCAGATACCGAAAGTGGGCAACATTAGAGAGGGTAGTACCGTTAAGCTGGATGGATGGTGGAGGTGTGTCTGAACCAGGAGCAGGTTGAAAGAGAATCTGAGTCTTACGTACATTCACCTCAAGGCCGAAGTGTGCATACGCATCTACAGAGGTGTTCAGGATCTCCTGTAGGTCGCGTTTAGTGTGAGCGACAAGGGTGAGGTCGTCTGCATACTGAAGTTCAGCAATGGAAGCTGTTGGCACCTTTTTTCCTGTCTGGACACAACACAACACAACACAACACAAGAATGTCTGTTTGACTGACCATCTGTTTGCCTGTTTGATCACTTCTCTTTGCCTATCTGTTTACACTTGTTTACACTCTACCATAAATATTCCTGAAGACATTTGCCTCCATCTTGTCTGTCTGTTCACTATTATTTACCTGATCTTAACTCGTCTTTACACTGTATATCAACCCGAGTTCTCTTATGTGTCCAAGAGACTTTTTTAACTTGGTATTTACACGAGAATGACGGTGGGAAGTTAATGTATCTTAGTGTGTTGTTGTTGTTGTTGTTGTTGTTTTCATTGTTGTAGTTGTATTTTTTTGTTGCTGTTGTTTTGGTGTTTTTGTTGTTGTTTTTGTTTTGTTTTGTTGTTGTTTCTGTTGTTCTGTTATCGTTTTATAATTGCTGTAGTGTTTGTTGTTGTCTAGACCAGGCATGGGCAACCTTTCCTCAGTCATGGGCCGCATTACGATATACTGTAGTTATTTTTCTGTGGGCCAACCCACCAAAATTTATATCCTACCTGACCCAAAGTAACGTTAATACTGTGTTAGCACGGACAGTGAGGCAGTTTATCCTCATGTCCACCTTACCATATATTCAGTTTACAATCATAATATTTTTCCCATTTATGAAACAAATCCATCATAATAATTTTTAAGTAATATGTTAAAGTTTCTTGGCATTTAACTGAGGATGATTGAAGCAGTCTGTGAATACACTGAGTTTTTCCTACAGTTACAGCCTACTTATGAGACAGCCACCAGAATAATGACAATGTTAATCCTGGCGCATGAAGAACTACTATGAATCAACCTATAGACACACATAATAATAATAATGGTTGCCCCTCGTGTAACGAGCATGGCAGGCCCAAGGGCCACCTAGGCGTGAATTTGTTTAAGGTGTAGAAGCTGTCACCAACACAACAACGACACCCTGAGTTAACGAGCTGCATGACCCAGTGTTTAATATGTAGAAGCTGTTGCCAACACAACAATCACACCCTGAGTTAACGAGCTGCATGACCCAGAGTCAAGGAATAGTCCGAGAAGACCGACAACCCACCAACTGCACTGGCTAACCATTACCCCGAAACACGATCCGCAAATCGATTAACATCCAGGTCTCCAATTACTGCTGGGGAGACAGAGGCAAATGGCGTACAGAAACTTGCCCATAGTTTCACCCTGCCCGGGTATCGAACCCGGGTCCGCTCGCTTGTGAGGCGAGAATGCTGACCATTAAACCACAGGAAGAGACCTAACCAGAAAATAATAAATAGATAGAACAGACACCAGGCATGAAGGATGAGGCACTATGGAGAGAGACAGTCTGTCAACAAGGAAGAGACCCTTACCTTTGACCACCGCCCTTGACCCCACTTGGACTTACCCAACCTTAGTTTATTCCCAAGTGACCCACTGCCAGAATGGATATAGAATCCCTAGAGAATGACAAGACTAATCCCGGGCATTAGGAGCCTTGAGTACAGAGACAGATTAAAGAATCTTAATTTGCACTCCCTCGAGAGACGTAGAGCGAGGGGCGATATGATAGAGGTGTATAAATGGAAGTCAGGGCTGAACAAAGGGGACATTACAAAGGTACTCAAACTATCCCACCAGGAGCGAACTCGTAACAATGGTTTTAAATTAGACAAATTTAGATTTAGGCGCGAAATAGGTAAACACTGGTTTGGAAATAAAGTAGTGGATGAGTGGAACAAGTTACCAAACATCATTATTAACTCGAATACGCTGGATAGCTTCAAACATAGGTTGGATGGATATATGAGCGATAGGGGTTGGGTGTAAACGAGACTGCCCAGTATGGTTCAATAGGCCAGCTGCAGTTTCCTCCATTCTTACATAAGAACATAAGAAAATAAGGAGTCTGCAATAGGTCGGTTGGCCTGTGCATGGCAGCTCCTGTCGAAAGTTACTACCACTCTCTATCATCCATGAATCTATCTAGCCTCCTTTTGAAACTTTCCAGCGTTCCAGCACTCACTACAAAGTTGGTAAGCTTGTTCCACTCGTCCACCACCCTATTTGAACCAGTTTCTTCCTATCTCCTCCTAAACCTAAACTTATCCAACTTAAATCAGTTGCTCCGAGTCCTATCCTGCTCGGATATTATAAGAACTTTTTCTATATTCCCTTTATTGATTCCTTTCACCCACTTAAATACTTCTATCATATCTCCCCTCACTCTTCGTCTTTCTAGGGAATGCAAGTTTAGTTTCTTTAACCTATCATGACATGGAAGGTTTTTAAGTCCCGGAATCATTTTCGTCATTCTTCGCTGCACCGACTCCAGTGAATTGATATCCATTCTATAATAAGGGCACCAGAATTGAACCGCATAATCGAGGTGCGGCTTGACTAGCGCAAGATATAGTTGCAATAAGACCTCTGCACTCTTAATACTTACACTTCTAGATATAAAACCTAATACTCTGTTTTCCTCATTTCGAACATTAACGCACTGTTTTCTAGGCCTCTTTCATAAGTCGACTTCTCTAGGTTGATGTTGTTAAGGCTGTATACATCGACAGTATTTGTTCTTCCAATATTAAGTACGCTGCATTTGCTGGTGTTGAATTTCATGTGCCATTTTTCAGACCACCCCTGCAGTTTATTTAAACCCTCCTGTAGTGCAAAGGCATCCTGCACTGAATTAATCTGCCGCTCCATTTTGGTGTCATCCGCAAACTTGCTTATGTTACTGCTGATCCCAGATCGTTTATGTAGATCATGAACAAGAGTGGGCCTAGTACTGACCCCTGGGGAACCCCACTGGTTACACAGCCCCACTCAGATTTAACACCATCTACGCTGACCTTCTGCGTTCTATCGGTGAGCCATGATTTTATCCAATTTAAAACTTTCCCCTCGATACCATGAGCCTTAACTTTTCTCAGAAGCCTCTGATACGGTACTCTGTCAAATGCTTTGCTAAAGTCTAAGTCAATAACATCGTAATTTTCGTCATTATCTACTACCTTGAAGACTTTCCTAAAAACGTTAGCAGATTTGTTAGACAAGATTTTCCCTTTGTAAACCCATGTTGAGAGTCGTAGATTAATTTGCCTTTCTCTAAATGCGATCGGATGCTATCTGCTATAATTGATTCAAGAAATTTCCCCACTACTGACGTCAAACTGATCGGCCGGTAATTTGACGCTGATGCTCTGTCTCCCTTTTTGAATATGGGTACTACATTTGCCTGTTTCCACAAGTCTGGCACAACTCCCGTGTCTAATGATTTTGTAAATAAATTTACGAGGGGTCCGCTAATCTGTTCCCTACACTCTTTCAAGACTCGAGGGAAAATTTCATCCGGCATTCTTATGTTCTTATGTTAAGTTAGGTTAGGTTATACTTGGGAATGTGTGTTAGGTTCTTCGTAAACACTATCGATGGGCACAATCATCTAACTCTGCCTGGCTGCTGGACAGAACCCGCGTGTTGTGGATAGAGGGGACATGATCTTCCCTACTAAATACATCATACAAAAAGTGCTTAGATGTTACTAGGTCGTGCAAACTTATAATAAATCCTCTGTTTA
>NW_024754014.1:52500-72081 GCF_018991925.1 Homarus americanus
GCCATCATCATATGTCTGCAGTCAGGGTTGGTGCCACTACAGCCATCATCACATGTGTCTACAGTCGGGGGTGGTGCCACTACAGCCATCATCACATGTGTCTACAGTCAGGGGGTTGGTGCCACTACAGCCATGTCCATGTCTACAGTCAGGGGTTGGTGCCACTACAGCCATCATCACATGTCTACAGTCAGGGTTGGTGCCACTACAGCCATCATCACATGTGTCTCTGCAGTCAGGGGTTAGTGCCACTACAGCCATCATCATGTGTCTACAGTCGGGGGGTTGGTGCCACTACAGCCATCATCACATCCTTGTCTCCACAGTCGGGGTTAGTGCCACTACAGCCATCATCACATGTTGTCTTACAGTCGGGGGTTGGTGCCACTACAGCCATCATCACATGTGTCTACAGTCAGGGGTTGGTGCCACTACAGCCATCATCACTTGTGTCTACAGTCAGGGGTTGGTGCCACTACAGCCCATCATCACGTAAGCCAGTCTACAGTCAGGGGTTGAGTGCCACTACAGCCATCATCACATGTGTCTACAGTCAGGGGTTGGTGCCACTACAGCCATCATCACATGTGTCTACAGTGGGGGTTGGTGCCGCCTCTGGCCATCATCACATGTGTCTACAGTCAGGGGTGGTGCCACTACAGCCATCATCACATGTGTCTACAGTCGGGGTTGGTGCCACTGACCATCATCACATGTGTCTACAGTCAGGGGGTTGGTGCCACTACAGCCATCATCATGTGTCACAGTCAGGGGTTGGTGCCCTATCATCACATGTGTCTGCAGTGGGGGTTGGTGCCTGCAGCCATCATCACATGTGTCACAGTCGGGGTTGGTGCCACTACATGCATCATCACATGTGTCTACAGTGGGGTTGGTGCCTTTTCAGCCATCATCACATGTGTCTACAGTCAGGGGTTGGTGCCACTACAGCCATCATCACATGTGTCTGCAGTCAGGGGTTGGTGCCACTACAGGCGCCATGTGTGTCTACAGTCAGGGGTTGGTGCCACTTCTGGCCATCATCACATGTGTCTGCAGTCAGGGGTTGGTGCCACTGCAGCCATCATCACGTGTCTACAGTCAGGGGTTGGTGCCACTACAGCCATCATCATGTCTACAGTCAGGGGTTGGTGCCACTACATACCATCATCACATGTGTCTACAGAATTAAAGTTTGGTGCCACTACAGCCATCATCACATGTCTGATCCGGGGGTTTGGTGCTACAGCCATCATCACATGTGTCTACAGTCAGGGGTTGGTGCCTCTGTTATGTCATGTGTCTACAGTCAGGGGTTGGTGCCACTACAGCTACCATCATCACATGTGTCCTGGTCAGGGGTTTGGTGCCACCATTGCTCATCACATGTGTCCCAGTCAGGGTTGGTGCCACTACAGCCATCATCACTTGTGTCTAGGTGGGGTTGGTGCCTCTGTGTCCTCCACATGTGTCTACAGTCAGGGGTTGGTGCCACTGGCCATCATCACTTGTGTCTACAGTCAGGGGTTGGTGCCACTACAGCCATCATCACATGTGTCTGCAGTCAGGGGTTGGTGCCACTTTCCCAGCTGCATCATCACGTGTCTACAGTCAGGGTTGGTGCCACTACAGCCCATCATCACGTGTGTCTACAGTCAGGGGTTGGTGCCACTACAGCCATCATCACATGTGTCTACAGTCAGGGGTTGGTGCCACTACAGCCATCATCACATGTGTCTACAGTCCAGGGGTTGGTGCCACTACAGCCATCATCACATGTGTCTACAGTCAGGGTTGGTGCCACTACAGCCATGTCATGTCTACAGTCGGGGTTTGGTGCCCTACAGCCATCATCACATGTGTCACAGTCAGGGGTTGAGGTGCCACTACAGCCATCATCACATGTGTCTACAGTCATGGGTTGGTGCCACTGCAGCCATCATCACTTGTGTCTACAGTCAGGGGTTGGTGCCACTACAGCCATCATCACATGTGTCTGCAGTCGGGGTTGGTGCCCACTACATGTCATCACATGTGTGTCTCAGTCAGGGGTGGTGCCACTACAGCCATCATCACATGTGTCTACAGTCAGGGGTTGGTGCCACTACAGCCATCATCACATGTGTCTACAGTCGGGGGTTGGTGCCACTACAGCCATCATCACATGTGTCTCTACAGTCAGGGTTAGTGCCACTACATGCATCATCATATGTGTGTGTCTACAGTCAGGGGTTGGTGCCACTACAGCCATCATCATGTGTCTACAGTCCAGGGGTTGGTGCCTACAGCCATCATCACATGTGTCTGCAGTCAGGGGTTGGTGCCACTACAGCCATCATCACATGTGTCTGGTCAGGGGTTGGTGCCACTCTGGCCATCATCATGTGTCTACAGTCGGGGTTGGTGCCTACAGCCATCATCACATGTCTACAGTCAGGGGTTAGTGCCACTACAGCCATCATCATATGTGTCTACAGTCAGGGTTGGTGCCACCTGTGCATCATCATGTGTCTACAGTCAGGGGTTGGTGCCACTACAGCCATCATCACATGTGTCTACAGTCAGGGGTTGGTGCTTTTACAGCCCATCATCATATGTGTCTACAGTCAGGGGGTTGGTGCCCTACAGCCATCATCACATGTGTCTGCAGTCAGGGTTAGTGCCCTCTGGCCATCATCACATGTGTCTACAGTCAGGGTTGGTGCCACTACAGCCATCATCGTGTGTCTACAGTCAGGGGTTGGTGCCACTACAGCCATCATCACATGTGTCTACAGTCAGGGGTTGGTGCCACTACCTTCATCATCACATGTGTGTCTACAGTCAGGGGTTGGTGCCACTACAGCCATCATCACATGTGTCTACAGTCGGGGTTGGTGCTTTTCAGCCATCATCACATGTGTCTACAGTCAGGGTTGGTGCCACTACAGCCCTCATCACATGTGTCTACAGTCAGGGGTTGGTGCCACTACAGCCATCATCATGTGTCTACAGTCAGGGGTTAGTGCCACTACAGCCATCATCACATGTGTCCACAGTCAGGGGTTGGTGCTTTTCTAGCCCATCATCACATGTCTACAGTCAGGGGTTGGTGCCACTGGCCATCATCACATGTGTCTACAGTCAGGGGTTGGTGCACTAAAGCATCATCACATGTCTACAGTCAGGGTTGGTGCCCACACACTACAGCCATCATCACATGTGTCTACAGTCGGGGGTTGGTGCCACTGGCCATCATCACATGTGTCTACAGTCAGGGGTTGGTGCCCACTACAGCCATCATCACATGTGTCACACAGTCAGGGGTTGGATGCCACTACAGCCCATCATCACATGTGTCTTCTACAGTCGGGGTTGGTGCCACTACAGCCGCTCCATCACATGTGTCTCTGCAGTCAGGGGTTGGTGCCACTACAGCCATCATCACATGTGTCTACAGTCAGGGGTTGGTGCCACTGGCCATCATCACATGTGTCTACAGTCAGGGGTTGGTGCCACTACAGCCATCATCACATGTGTCTGTCAGGGGGTTGGTGCCTACAGCCATCTCCATGTGTCTGCAGTCAGGGGGTTGTGCCACTACAGCCATCATCACATGTGTCTACAGTCAGGGGTTGGTGCCACTACAGCCATCATCACATGTGTCTACAGTCCAGGGTTGGTGTGCCACTACAGCCATCATACATGTCTACAGTCAGGGTTGGCAGGTGCCACTACAGCCATCATCACATGTGTCTGTCTACAGTCGGGGTTGGTGCCACTAAGCTCATCATCACATGTGTCTGCAGTCAGGGGGTTGGTGCCACTGCAGCCATCATCACATGTGTCTACAGGGTAAGAGGTTGGTGCCCACTACAGCCATCATCACATGTGTCTGAGTCAGGGGTTGGTGCCCTACAGCCATCCTCCATGTGTCTCTACAGTCAGGGGTTGGTGCCACTACAGCCATCATCACATGTGTCTCACAGTCAGGGTTGGTGCCTACAGCCATCATCTACATGTGTCTACAGTCAGGGGTTGGTGCCTGGCCATCATCACATGTGTCTACAGTCAGGGTTGGTGCCACTGGCCATCATCACATGTGTCTACAGTCAGGGGTTGGTGCACTGCATGCATCATCACATGTGTCTACAGTGGGGGTTGGTGCCACTACATGCATCATCACATATTACAGTCAGGGGTTGGTGCCACTGCAGCCATCACATGTGTCTACAGTCTAGGGGTTGGTGCCACTACAGCCATCATCACATGTGTCTGCAGTCAGGGGTTGGTGCCATCATCACATGTGTCTGCAGTCGGGGGTTGGTGCCACTACAGCCATCTCATCACATGTGTCTACAGTCAGGGGTTGGTGCCACTACAGCCATCATCACATGTGTCTGGTCAGGGGTTGGTGCCACTACAGCCATCATCACATGTGTCTACTGTCAGGGGTTGGTGCCACTACAGCCATCATCACATGTGTCTACAGTCAGGGGTTAGTGCACTGCAGCCATCATCACATGTGTCTACAGTCAGGGGTTGGTGCCACTACAGCCATCATCACATGTGTCTACAGTCGGGGTTGTACCACTACAGCCATCATCACATGTATACACAGTCGGGGGTTGGTGCCACTACAGCCATCATCACATCCTGATCAGCGGTTGGTGCCACTACAGCCATCATCACATGTGTCTACAGTCAGGGTTGTTTTCTGGCCATCATCACATGTGTCTACAGTCGGGGTTGGTGCCTAAAACATCATCACATGTGTCTACAGTCGGGGTTGGTGCCGCCACAGCCATCATCACATGTGTCTACAGTGGGTTGGTCTTTTCACAGCCATCATCATGTGTCACGGTCAGGGGTTAGTGCCACTGGCCATCATCACATGTGTGTCTACAGTCGGGGTTGAATTTTTCTGGCCATCATCACATGTGTGTCTACAGTCGGGGGTTGGTGCCACTACAGCCATCATCATGTGTCCCAGTCAGCGGTTGGTGCCACTAAGCCATCATCACATGTGTCTACAGTCAGGGGTTGGTGCTTGCTAAAAGCCATCATCACATGACCAGTCAGGGGGTTGGGTGCCACTACAGCTATCCTCACATGTGTCTGCAGTCAGGGGTTGGTGCCACTACAGCCATCATCACATGTGTCACAGTCGGGGTTTGGTACCTGCAGCCATCATCACATGTGTCTACAGTCAGGGGTTGGTGCACCCACAGCCATCATCACATGTGTCTACAGTCCAGGGGTTGGTGCCACTACAGCCATCATCACATGTGTCTACAGTCAGGGGTTGGTGCCACTACAGCCATCGCTCACATGTGTCACCACTCAGGGGTTGGTGCTTTTCTAGCCATCCATCATGTGTCTACAGTCAGGGGTTGGTGCCTACGTATCATCACATGTCCACAGTCAGGGGTTGGTGCCACTACAGCCATCATCACATGTGTCTACAGTCAGGGGTTGGTGCCACTACAGCCATCATCACATGTGTCTACAGTCAGGGGTTGGTGCCTGCAGCCATCATCACATGTGTCACAGTGGGGTTGGTGCCTACAGCCATCATCATGTGTGTCTACAGTCCCAGGGGTTGGTGCCACTACAGCCTTCATCACATGTGTCTGTCCAGGGGTTGGTGCCACTACAGCCATCATCACATGTGTCTACAGTCAGGGGTTAGTGCCTGCAGCCCATATCATGTCTACAGTCAGGGGTTGGTGCTACAGCCATCATCACATGTGTCTACAGTCAGGGGTTGGTGCCACTGCAGCCCATCATCATGTGTCTACAGTCGGGGTTGGTGCCACTACAGCCATCATCACATGTGTCTGAGTCAGGGTTGGTGCCACTACAGCCATCATCATGTGTCTACAGTCAGGGGTTGAATTTTCTGTCCATGTCATGTCTACAGTCAGGGGTTGGTGCCTACAGCCATCATCATGTGTCTGGTCGGGGGTTGGTGCCTGGCCATCATCACATGTATGCAGTCAGGGGTTGGTGCCACTACAGCCACTCATCACATGTCTACAGTCTTGGGGTTGGTGCCACTACAGCCATCATCATGTGTCTACAGTCAGGGTTGGTGCCACAGCCATCATCCATGTGTCTACAGTCAGGGGTTGGTGCCTACAGCCATCATCACATGTGTCTGTTGATCAGGGTTGGTGCCACTACAGCCATCATCACATGTGTCTACAGTCAGGGGTTGGTGCCCTGCAGCCATCCATCACATGTGTGCAGGTCTTGGGGTTGGTGCCACTACAGCTGCTCATCACATGTGTCTACAGTCAGGGGTTGTGCCACTACAGCCATCATCACATGTGTCTCACAGTCAGGGGTTGGTGCTTTTCACAGCCATCATCATGTGTCTACAGTCAGGGTTTGGTGCCACTACAGCCCATCATCACATGTGTCTGATGGGGTTGAGGGTGCCTACAGCCATCATCATGTGTCACAGCAGGGGTTGGTGCCACTACAGCCATCATGTCTACAGTCAGGGGTTGGTGCCACTACAGCCATCATCACATGTGTCTACAGTCAGGGGTTGGTGCCACAGCCATCATAACATGTGTCTGCAGGAGTCAGGGGTTGGTGCCACTACAGCTATCATCACATGTGTCCTACAGTCAGGGGTTGGTACTTTTTCTGGCCATCATCCGTATGTCTACAGTCAGGGGTTGGTGCCACCTACAGCCATCATCACATGTGTCTGGTCAGGGTTGGTGCCTACAGCCATCATCACACATGTGTCTACAGTCAGGGGTTGGTGCCACTACAGCCATCTTAACATGTGTCCTACAGTCGGGGGTTGGTGCCGCTACAGCCATCATCACATGTGTCTACAGTCAGGGGTTGGTGCCACTACAGCCATCATCACATGTGTCTACAGTCGGGTTTTATTTGAGTGATGTCATCTGCATACATAATATCTTCGATCCTGTAACCAAATATTTTCAATTCCTCAGACGCCTTTTGGCCCGTGTGAGTTTATGAGTATAATATCTTGGTCAACTTTGATGTACTGGCTGGACAAACTGAATTTATTAGTTTAACAGTGGATGACGTTATGTTGCATTATTTTCATTGCCTTACGTAGCGTGGTCATTGTTTCTCTGTTCTTGAATTTAGTGATTTGTTCTCTGTGCCTCCATTCTTTATTATGTTGATCTTCGCTCTGGTTGTCTTTTTGATGCAGTTTGTGAAATCGATCTGTTTTTGTTTAATGGCCTTGAGGATGACCATCTAGGAAGTGGAGTGGTCGTACATCCATGTCATCTTACCATCAATTACTCCTCCTGCACCTTCATCACGTGTGCAGTCCTCCTTGATGTAGTGGACGGGGGTGCACAGCTTTAGACCTTCACCTGATAGATCGCCTGGAGACTGGGAGACAGATATTGTCTTTGGTGTGGGTACTACTGTTGTCTCCTCTGTTCCACCTTCCCACCTATCATTCCCTCTCCCCTTCCCTCGCCCCTCTCCCCTTCCCTTTCCCCTCATATTCTCCCCTCAACTGGGAATCCATAGTAGTTTATATATTGATTATAAATAAGTTATGGAAACGTTGGCGCCTCCCTTAATCTTATTCTTACACTGTTATTCTTCTCTCTCTCTCTCTCTGTCTCCTTCTCCTTCCCTCTCCTTCTTTCTCTATTTCTCTTCTTCCCTCTCCTTTTATTATCTCTTCTCTTACTTTCTTCTTTCTCTCTCCTTCTTCCCCCTCTTTCTTTTCTTTGTCTCTGTTTCTATCACCCTTTATTCCTCTCTCTCTCTCTCTCTCTCTCACTTTGCTTTCCCATTCTTCCCTTTCTTTATGTTTAAATTCTTTTTCTTTTCCATGTCTCTCTCTCCTTCCTTCCTCCTTCCTCTCTCTCTCTCTCTCTCTCTGTCTCCTCTCTTCTACTCCTTACTTTATATTCTCCTTCTTTTTGTTTTTCTTCTCCCTTTCCCATTCCCCTTTTCGTCTCTTCCATCTTCCCCTTCTACCCTTTTCCCCTCTCCTCCTCTTTCTCTTCTTTGTCCCCCCTTTTCTTCCACTTCCCTTACCCTTCCACTTCCCTTACCCTTCCACTTCCCTCCTCCTCTTTCTCTTCTTTGTTCCCCCCTTCTCTTCCACTTCCCTCCCCTTCCACTTCCCTTCTCCTCCTCTTCATCTCTTTTTCCCCTGATTCCTCTTCCTCTCTTTCTCCCTTTCTTCTCTTCTTCATTGTTCCCTTCTTCTCCTTCTCTCTTCCTCTTCCCCTACTCCTCCTCTCCTCTCTCACCTCCTCACCTCACCTCTACGGGGATGAACGCCACCCTGAACCAAACGTGACACTGAGAAGGTATCTCCGCCCATTACTGAACGTACAGCCGTATTTAGAACTTACTGTACCATCACCAAAGAGAACGTCCAACTAAACGTCCCACTGACGTCCCACTGAACGTCCCACTGAACGTCCCACTGAACGTAACACTCGAACGTCCCACTGAACGTCTCACTGAACGTCCCACTGAACCACTGAACGTCCCACTGATCGTACCACTGAACGTCCCACTGAACGTACCACTGAACGTACCACTGAACGTCCCACAACGTACCATCGAACGTCCCACTGAACGTCCCACTGAACGACCATCGTCCCACTGAACGTACCACTGAACGTACCACTGAACGACCACTGAACGTAAACCTCCGGAGAACGTGTCGACGCCCTCCTGGTCATCCATTATCCCTCAATATATGCACTACGGCAGGTTATATTCTCCCTCCCTCCCCCTCCTCCTCCTCCCTCCTCCCTCTCCCTCCTCCTCCTCCCTCCCCCTCCCTTCCCTCTTCTGTATCCCATACCTCTCCCCCTCCTTCCTTCCTCCTCCCTTCTTCATCCCATACCTTCCTCCCTCACATCCCTCCTCCCTCCTCCCCACTTCCATCACCGTGACACTCTACCCCACCCCACCCCTCTACCCCAACCCCACCTCACTCCCCACCTACCCCCACCTCCCACCTCACCTCAACCCCCACCCCCACCCCTACCTCCGCCCCACCCCACCCCACCCCCATCCCCCTACACCCCACCCCCACCCCACCCCACCCCCACCCCACCCCCACCCCCAACCCCACCCCCACCCCCACCCCCACCTCTAAGCTCATACCCTCAACCCCCACCCATCTACCCCCACCCCACCCCCTCCCCCTCCCCCCACCCCCCACCTCCCCCTACCCCTCCCCTTATCCCTCCCTTCCCATTCTATCCCTCCTCCCACCCTCCCCCCCCACTACCCCTCCTCCCCACCACCTCCTCCTCCCCCTCTACCCTCCCCCTCCTTCTACCACGCCCCTGTCCCCCCACCCCTCTACCACGCCCCTCCCTCACCTCTGCCCCCCCCCCCACCCTCATCTCCTCCCCCTCTACTCCTCCCTCCCCTACCCTTTCCCCACTCCTTCCTCCTTCTCCCCTCACTACCCTCCCTCTTTCCCCTCCCCTCTACTCCTCCCTCCCCTTCTATCATGCCCTCTTCCTTCACCCCGCCCTCCCATTTCGTCCCCCTCTATCCCTTCCTCTTACCCCTTCCTCTAACCTCTCCCTCCTCCTCCCCCTCCTCTATCCTTCCTTCTACCCATCCTTCCTTCTTCTCCTCCCTCTACCCTCCCCTCCCCCTTCCCTCCCTCCCCCCCCTTCCCCCACTCCCTTCCCCCACTTCTCTACACCTCCCTCCTGCGCCTATGGGAGTTTTTACAGTGTTGATCAATTAATCTGTTCCTGATAGTATCTGTTAGATTAATTCACAGGCGATCTATTCTCCCCGGGGAGCTTGTACGTCCTGGGGGAGAGGAGGGTGGAGGGAGGGAAGAGGGAAGGTGGATTGATTTGATTTTGATTTTGCCTCTTACAGCGGCTACTTTATTGTGCACCCGACACTCATCCTGTGAGCGGTAGCGCAAAAGGATTACAGAGTAGAGTTTACAAAGGGTCATAATAATTAACCCCCGTTGTCAGGATATTATGGCACTGAATGTTACACAGTATTTAAATTACATTATTTGTTTAGCTCTATACATAAGGGTAACTTATTCACTAATGCGTGAGAACAGGCGTGTGAGGCAGTATGTCTGGCTCACCTTGTTATTCACATTTACGTGAGAAGTATTCAACATATTGCGTATTTGGTCTTACAATGAGAACTGATATAGTTACTAAGTACAAAAAGTGGATACAATTTAATATGTCGGCTGTCTTGCCATTAGAGATGAAGTGTTTGCCATTTCACACACAGTGTGCTTGGACCTGTCACTAAAAGGTTCTATCTTCACACAGTCGAGGACGTGATATGTGTGGCCATATGTCTGGCCACACACTTTACATTTAGTTTGTTTACATCTGCTTGAGAACATCCTGCCAAAGGTACTTATATCCTAACCTTAATCTAGCGGTTACAACATCTTGTAATCTAGTGATCTTGTTACTTGCTCCATACATGTTTCACTTGATACATCTCATCATGGTAAACTATGGATCGACTAGTGCCAGTTTGCACTTGTCTCACTTGCGTCAAACTCATCAATAAGTCTAATTACAGTTTTAAGGGGATTTTGACAGACCCAAATTGTATTCAACGGTGTCTTGTTAGACGCGAGTTTAGGGAGGGAGTGTGGGTAGGGGTGGGAGGGGAGGGGAGGAGTGGGGTAGGGGTGGAGGGAGGTGGGGTAGGGGCAGGGAGTGGGAGAGGGTGAGGGGAGGGGGGTGAGGGGGTGGAGGGAGTGGGGGTAGGGGTGGAGGGAGGTGGGGTGGAGGGAGGGGTAGGTGAAGGAGGTGGGTAGGGTGGAGGGAGTGTGGGTAGGGGTGGAGGAGGTGGGTTGGGTGAGGGAGTGTGGTAGGGTGGAGGGAGTGGGGGTAGGTGAGGAGGAGGGGTAGGGTGGAGGGAGGGTTGGGTGGAGGAGGAAGAAGGTTGGAGGGAGTGTGGGAGGAGTGGATGGAGTGGGGGAGGTGGAGAAGAGGTTAGAAGGTGGAGGGAAAGGAAGGAGGTGGAGGAGCGGAGGGAAGGAATGATGAGTGGAATGAACGGAGGAGAGAAAAAGTAGATTAAAGGAGAACAAATGGGATGCGTAGGGAAAGAAAGAAGGAGAGGAGGAGGAGGAGGAGAAGAATGGAAGGGCAGACAGAGGAGAGAGTGATGGAAGGGGTGGAGAGAAGATTATGGAGGGAATGAATGAAGATTGATAGCGGGAGAGGAAGAGAATGGGGGGAGAGGAAACAGGAAAAACGAGGAGTAAGGAAAGGAAGGAGGAGAGGAGACATTATAATGAGGAGAGAAGGAGAGTATGTTTTATGTATGAATTAATGTATAGATGTATATTTATAACAAACTACTGGATAAAAATCTCTGTATTACCTAAACCACATAATATTTCACTCATCTATATTATATTGTTGCAACATAGCGAACGGTTTACTATAGTGCAACATTTTCAGCAACAAATTTGCGCCTTTGATGTGTGCTGGCCTTTGAACACATGATATTAGGTTACCCTGACGCAATCTACATAATTTAGTTAGGTCCTCGAATAAATAAGCACCAAAAATATTCCCCTCTGATATTTGTTGCTGATTAAACTACTGTTCAACTCTGCTATTGCATTACTTCGAAAAAATGTCAAGTGTTACCAATATTTTCGTCCAATGGTCAGAATTCGACAGTATTCCCTAGCTTTATGGTGATATTGTATGGTATTCCTAGCTTTATGGTGATATTGTACAGTATTCCCTAGCTTTATGGTGATATTGTACAGTATTCCTAGCTTTATGGTGATATTGTACAGTATTCCTAGCTTTATAGTGATATTGTACAGTATTCCTAGCTTTATGGTGATATTGTAGATATTCCTAGCTTTATGGTGATATTGTACAGTATTCCTAGCTTTATGGGGATATTGTACAGTATCCTAGCTTTATGGTGATATTGTACAGTATTCCTAGCTTTATGGTGATATTGCAGATATCCCAAAACCCCAAATCCTAGCTTTATGTAGGTATTGTACAGCATCCCAGATCTGTAAGTGATATTGCGCAGTAATCCCAGCCTTCATGCATGATGTTGTACATCCTAGCTTTATAATGATGCTGCACAGTATCCCTAGCTTATGGTACTGAAATGTAAGTATTCCTAGCCTATGGTGATATTGAACAGCATTCCTAGCTTTATGGTGATATTGTACAGCATTCCTAGCCTCTATCAATTGGCATGCAGCATTCCTAGCTTTATATGATATTGGACGTATTCCTAGCTTATGATATTGTATAGTATCCTAGCTTTATGGAGTATAATTGTACAGCATTCCTAGCCTTATATGGATATTAGCAAATATTCCTAGCTTTAAGGTGATATTGCACAGTATCCCTAGCTTTATAAGTGTATTGTATCCACCATGGCATAGTACAATCCCAAATTTTATGGAAGTATTGCACAGCATTCTAATTTATGGTGATACTATTGTACAGCATTCCACATGGCATTACAATCAGCAGTGATATTGTACACAACACAAACAGATATCCCTAGCTTTGTGATATTGTACAGTATTCCTAGCTTTATGGTGATATTTGCAGTATTCCTAGCTTTATGGTGATATTGTACAGTATTCCTAGCTTTATGGTGATATTGTACAGTATTCTAGCTTTATGGTGATATTACAGTATCTAGCTTTGCAGATATTGTACAGTATTCCTAGCCCACAAAAACACACACACACAGAGAGAGAGATAGAGATCATCTCTTGACTCCCGCTCGGTGACTGGTCAAATAAGTGTGACGTCATTGTTTGTTTACCTGAGATGGATGATGACGTACATTTGGCGGGGAAGTTTTACGGGAGTCTGAGCGTTAGTGAGGCGAGGGAAACGGCGCTGGTGTGAAGGAACAAGATGGATGAGTGAGGGAAGCGGCGTAACACAGATAACGCCGCTAAGAATACCGAGACGCGTCGCAGCCCTGGGTGTACGCCGCCCACATATGTTAGTTACGCCTTTTCTTGTGAACACCAATCTTACCCTGGCAAATCTCACCTAAAACTGAGAAGACATGATTAACTTACGGTATAAGAGAGAGAAGAAGGAGAGGTATGAAAGGCCCAACACAACAACCACACCGTAACGCTGCATGACCTAATGTTTAAGTGTAGAAGCTGTCACCAACACAACAACCACACCCTGAATTAACGAGTTGCATGACACTGACACCTTCTCTCCCTGTAACACGGAGGGTTCAGGTAATTACTGTACACTGACACCTTCTCTCCTGTAACACGTGGAGGTTCAGTAATTACTACACTGACACCTTTCCTATAACACGTGGAGGTCTATATTACACTATTCTCCTATAACACGTGCAATTACTGTACACTGACACCTCCCATAACACGTGGAGGTTCACACTGACACCTCTCCCTGTAACACGGAGGTTCAGTAATTACTTACACTGACATTCCTCTCTCCTATAACACGTGAGGGTTCAGGTAATATCACACTGACACCTCTCTCTATAACACGGAGGTTCAGGTATACTGTACACTGACACCTTCTCCCAACATGGAGGTTCCAGGATTACTGTACACTGACACCTTCTCTCCTATCTGAGGGTTCAGGTAATTACCACACTGACACCTTCTCTCCCTATAACACGTGGAGGGTTCAGGTAATTACTGTACACTGACACCTTCTCTCCCTATAACACGGGGAGGTTCAGGTAATTACTGTACACTGACACCTCTCTCTCTACACGTGAGGGTTCAGGTAATTACTGTACACTGACACCTTCTCTCCCTGTAACACGTGGTTCAGACTGTACACTGACACCTTCCCAACACGTGGAGTCGGTAATTACTGTACACTGACACCTCTCTCCCAACACGTGGAGGTTCAGGTAATACGTACACGACACCTTCTCTCCCATAACACGGAGGGTCGTAATTACTGTACACTGACACCTTCTCCCTGTAACACGTGGAGGGTTCAGGTAATACTGTACACTGACACCTTCTCTCTATAACACGTGGAGGGTTCAGGTAATTACTGTACACGACACCTTCTCTCCCCTGTAACGTGGAGGGTTCAGGTAATTACTGTACACTGACACCTTCTCCCCAACACGGAGGTTCAGGTAATACTGTACACTGACACCTCTCCCCTGTAACACGTGGAGGTTCAGTATTACTGACACTGACCTCTCTCCCTATAACACGTGGAGGGTTCAGGTAATTACTGTACACTGACACCTTTCTCCCTATAACACGTGGAGGTTCAGGTAATTACTGTACACTTCTTCCCTGTAACACGTGGAGGGTTCAGGTAATTACTGTACACTGACACCTTCTCTCCCTGTAACACGTGGAGGGTTCAGGTAATTACTGTACACTGACACCTTCTCTCCCTATAACACGTGGAGGGTTCAGGTAATTACTGTACACTGACACCTTCTCTCCCTATAACACGTGGAGGGTTCAGGTAATTACTGTACACTTCTCTCCCTGTAACACGTGGAGGGTTCAGGTAATTACTGTACACTGACACCTTCTCTCTCTATAACACGTGAGGGTTCAGGTATTACTGACACTGACACCTTCTTCCCTGTAACACGTGGAGGGTTCAGGTATTACTGTACACTGACACCTTCTCTCCCTGTAACACGTGGAGGGTTCAGGTATTACTGTACACTGACACCTTTCTCCCTGTAACACGGGAGGGTTCAGGTAATTACTGTACACTGACACCTTTCTCCTATAACACGTGAGGGTTCAGGTAATTACTGTACACTGACACCTTCTCTCTCTATAACACGTGGAGGGTTCAGGTAATTACTGTACACTGACACCTTCTCCCTGTAACACGTGGAGGGTTCAGGTAATTACTGTACACTGACACCTTCTCTCCTGTAACACGTGGAGGGTTCAGTAATTACTGTACACTGACACCTTTCCCTGTAACACGTGGAGGGTTCAGTGTATTACTGTACACTGACACCTTCTCTCTGTAACACGTGGGGGTTCAGGTATTACTGTACACTGACACCTTCTCTCCCTATAACACGTGGAGGGTTCAGGTAATTACTGTACACTGACACCTTCTCTCCTGTAACACGGGAGGGTTCAGGTAATTACTGTACACTTCTCTCCCTGTAACACGTGAGGGTTCAGGTAATTACTGTACACTGACACCTTTCCCTGTAACACGTGGAGGGTTCAGGTAATTACTGTACACTGACACCTTCTCCCTGTAACACGTGGAGGGTTCAGGTATTACTGTACACTGACACCTTTCTCCCTATTAACACGTGGGGGTTCAGGTAATTACTGTACACTGACACCTTCTCTCCCTATAACACGTGGAGGGTTCAGGTAATTACTGTACACTGACACCTTCTCTCCCTATAACACGTGGAGGGTTCAGGTATACTGTACACTGACACCTTCTCTCCTATAACACGTGAGGGTCGGTAATTACTGTACACTGACACCTTTCTCTATAACACGTGGAGGTTCAGGTAATTACTGTACACTGACACCTTCTTCCCTATAACACGTGGAGGGTTCAGGTATTACTGTACACTGACAACCTTCTCTCTATAACACGTGGAGGGTTCAGGTAATTACTGACACTGACACCTTCTTCTATAACACGTGAGGGTTCAGGTAATTCTGACACTGACACCTTCTTCCTGTAACACGTGGAGGGTTCAGGTATTACTGTACACTGACACCTTCTCTCTCTATAACACGGGAGGGTTCAGGTATTACTGTACACTGACACCTTTCTCTCCCTGTAACACGTGAGGTTCAGGTATTACTGTACACTGACACCTTCTTCCCTGTAACACGTGGAGGGTTCAGGTAATTACTGTACACTGACACCTTTCCCTATAACACGGGGAGGGTTCAGGTAATACTGTACACTGACACCTTCTCTCCCTATAACACGTGAGGGTTCAGGTATTACTGTACACTGACACCTTCTTCCCTGTAACACGTGGAGGGTTCAGGTAATTACTGTACACTGACACCTTTCCCTGTAACACGGAGGGTTCAGGTAATTACTGTACACTGACACCTTCTCCCTATAACACGTGGGGTTCAGGTATTACTGTACACTGACACCTTTCTCCCTATAACACGTGGAGGTCAGGTAATTACTGTACACTGACACCTTCTCTCCCTGTAACACGTGGAGGGTTCAGGTATTACTGTACACTGACACCTTTCTCCTATAACACGTGGAGGTCAGGTATTACTGTACACTGACACCTTTCTCTCTCTATAACACGTGGAGGGTTCAGGTATTACTGTACACTGACACCTTTCTCCCTATAACACGTGGAGGGTTCAGGTATTACTGTACACTGACACCTTTCTCTCCCTGTAACACGTGGAGGGTTCAGGTAATTACGTACACTGACACCTTCTCTCCCTGTAACACGTGGAGGGTTCAGGTAATTACTGTACACTGACACCTTTCTCTCTATAACACGTGGAGGGTTCAGGTATTACTGTACACTGACACTTCTCTCCTATAACAATGGAGGGTTCAGGTATTACTGTACACTGACACCTTTCTCTATAACACGTGGAGGGTTCAGGTAATTACTGTACACTGACACCTTCTCTCCCTGTAACACGTGGAGGTCGGTATTACTGTACACTGACACCTTTCTCCCTGTAACACGGGAGGGTTCAGGTAATACTGTACACTGACACCTTTCTCCCTATAACACGTGGAGGGTTCAGGTATTACTGTACACTGACACCTTCTCTCCCTATAATGGAGGGTTCAGGTAATTACTGTACACTGACACCTTCTCCCCTGTAACACGTGAGGTTCAGGTAATTACTGCACACTGACACCTTCTCTCCCTGTAACACGTGAGGGTTCAGGTATTACTGTACACTGACACCTTCTCTCCCTATAACACGTGGAGGGTTCAGGTATTACTGTACACTGACACCTTCTCTCCCTATAACACGTGAGGGTTCAGGTAATTACTGTACACTGACACCTTTCTCTCCCTGTAACACGGAGGGTTCAGGTATTACTGTACACTGACACCTTCTCTCCCTATACACGAGGGGTCAGGTATTACTACACTGACACCTCTCTCTATAACACGGAGGTTCAGGTAATACTGTACACTGACACCTTTCCTGTAACACGTGAGGGTTCGTATTACTGTACACTGACACCTTCTCTCCCTAACACGGGAGGGTTCAGGTATTACTGTACACTGACACCTTCTCTCCTGTAACACGTGGAGGGTTCAGGTAATTACTGTACACTGACACCTTCTCTCCCTGTAACACGGAGGGGTTCAGGTAATTACTGTACACTGACACCTTCTCTCTCTATAACACGTGGAGGGTTCAGGTAATTACTGTACACTGACACCTTTCTCTCCCTGTCACGTGGAGGTTCAGGTAATTACTGTACACTGACACCTTCTCTCTCCCTATAACACGTGGAGGGTTCAGGTAATTACTGTACACTGACACCTCTCTATAACACGGAGGGTCAGGTTTACTGTACACTGACACTTCTCTCCCTATAACACGTGGAGGGTTCAGGTATTACTGTACACTGACACCTTTCTCCCTGTAACACGTGGAGGTCTTGTGTATTACTGTACACTGACACCTTCTCTCCCTATAACACGTAGGTTTCAGGTATTACTGTACACTGACACTTCTCTCTCCTATAACACGTGGAGGGTTCAGTATTACTGTACACTGACACCTTCTCTCTCTATAACACGGAGGGTTCAGGTATTACTGTACACTGACACCTTCTCTCCCTATAACACGTGGAGGTTTCAGGTATTACTGTACACTGACACCTTCTTCCCTATAACACGTGGAGGGTTCAGGTATTACTGTACACTGACACTCTTCTCCCTATAACACGTGGAGGGTTCAGTGTATTACTGTACACTGACACCTTCTTCCCTGTAACATGGAGGGTTCAGGTAATTACTGTACTGACACCTTCTCTCCCTGTAACACGTGGAGGGTTCAGGTATTACTGTACACTGACACCTTCTCTCCCTGTAACAGGAGGGTTCAGTAATTACTGTACACTGACACCTTCTCTCTATAACAGTGGAGAGGTTCAGGTAATACACTGACACCTTCTCCTGTAACACGTGGAGGGTTGGTATTACTGCACACTGACACCTTCTCTCCCTGTAACACGTGGAGGGTCAGGTATTACTGTACACTGACACCTTCTCTCCCTGTAACACGTGGAGGGTTGGTAATTACTGTACACTGACACTTTCTCTCTATAACACGTGGAGGGTTCAGGTATTACTGTACACTGACACCTTTCTCCTGTAACACGTGGAGGGTCAGGTATTACTGTACACTGACACCTTCTTCCCTATAACACGTGGAGGGTTCAGGTATTACTGTACACTGACACCTTTCTCCCTATAACACGTGGAGGGTCAGGTAATACTGTACACTGACACCTTTCTCTCTCCCTATAACACGTGGAGGGTTCAGGTATTACTGTACACTGACACCTTCTCTCCCTGTAACACGTGGAGGGTTCGGGTATTACGTACACTGACACCTTCTCTCCCTATAACACGTGGAGGGTTCAGGTATTACTGGTACACTGACACCTTTCTCCCTATAACACGTGGAGGGTTCAGGTATTACTGTACACTGACACCTTCTCCCTGTAACACGTGGAGGGTTCAGGTAATTACTGTACACTGACACTTCTCCCTATAACACGTGGAGGGTTCAGGTATTACTGTACACTGACACCTTCTCTCCTGTAACACGTGAGGGTTCAGGTATTACTACACTACACTTTCCTGTAACACGTGGAGGTCGGTATACTGTACACTGACACCTTCTCTCCCTATAACACGTGGAGGGTTCAGGTAATTACTGCACACTGACACCTTTCTCTCCCTATAACACGTGGAGGTCAGGTATTACTGTACACTGACACCTTCTCTCCCTGTAACACGGAGGGTTCAGGTAATTACTGTACACTGACACCTTCCCTGTAACACGTGGAGGGTTCAGGTAATTACTGCTGTACACTGACACCTTTCTCTCTATAACACGTGGAGGGTTCAGGTATTACTGTACACTGACACCTTCTCTCCTGTAATGAGGGTTCAGGCTGCCACTGACACCTTCTCCCTGTAACACGTGGAGGGTTCGGGTATTACTGTACACTGACACCTTTCTCTCCTGTAACACGTGGAGGGTTCAGGTATTACTGTACACTGACACCTTCTCTCCCTGTAACACGTGGAGGTCAGGTAATTACTGTACACTGACACCTTTCTCTCCTATAACACGTGAGGTTCAGGTAATTACTGTACACTGACACCTTCTCTCCCTGTAACATGAGGGTTCAGGTAATTACTGTACACTGACACCTTCTCTCCCTGTAACACGTGGAGGGTTCAGGTAATTACTGTACACTGACACCTTCTCTCCCTGTAACACGTGGAGGGTTCAGGTAATTACTGTACACTGACACCTTCTTTCTCTAGTTCACTTTGATGATAATTTTCACTTACCTGTCTCACCTTTCCTTGAGTTTTGAA
>NW_024754015.1:0-2821 GCF_018991925.1 Homarus americanus
AGGTACACCTCTGACATTCCCAGGTACACCTCCGACACTCCCAGGTACACACCTGTAATGAGACAAAACTCACAAGAAGAAATTACATATATAGGTAGGAAGTATAAGTAGGAATGTAAAGATAAACTTGGTAGCGTGGCCTGGATGTTATTTGCACAGCGTCACTACGCTCATCTTATCTCGTATGTCAATACACGTATATCACTTCTTAAAGGACAACTTGTTAAACACCTCTTCGATACAACTATTTATTAATTCACTCAATGACATGGACACATTAATATCACTATTATATCAGGTGACTAACACATTATGCTTTACGTTGCCAGCACTGACTCTCGGACACACCTGAATGAATACACTTCCACAGTAGGTAACTCACCCTAGGACGTTCTGACAAGACTCACGTGTACCCTGACGTAGGCCCAGTGGTGCTGGCTGGGCTGCCTCCTATGGGAATCTGCTTAGCTGGTGATGCTGTGGTCTGGTCAGGAGGTCTCCTCCCCGACCTGGGGAGACGTGCGTGACTCTGCTTAGCAGGCAGGACGACCCGAACAGGAGAGAGATGACAGCAACCAGAATGATAATCGTAATGGACTGTCAATGTAATGCCCGTGGACGGGACTGCAGGGCCTTTATATGGGGTCGGCCCAGCCTTTTGACCTCTAACAATTAACACTAAACTGGTTTGATCTGGTGGTGTGTGCAGGTGTGGTCCTGGCCAGGTGTCTTGGCTAGGTGCGGTTGTAGGTCCCGCCTCACGTCATGTGGGTCAGGTCAAGTCCCTAAGATCGACCTGAGGTGTGTCAACCTGGAATACGGTGGTACCACGAGGTCTGTGGTGTACTTGCGTTATATGTGACATAATTCTGGGCTGTAAGGTTTGGTCTGACAATCACTCATTACAACCTCAAACACTCCCAGATATACCTCCAACACAGCAGGACACCTCTGACACTCTCAGGAACACCTCTAACACTCCCAGGTACACACCGACACTCCCAGGTACACCTCTGACACTCCTGGTACACCTGACAATCTCGGTGCCTCTTACACTCCCTGGTTCTCGTCCTGACTCTCCCAGGTACACCTGACACTCCCAGGTACCTCTAACACTCCCAGGTGCACCTCAGACACTCCCAGGTACACCTCTGACACTTCCAGGTACACCCCTGACACTCCCAGGTACTCCTCCGACACTCCCAGGTACACCTCTGACACTCCCAGGTACACCTCTGACCTCCCAGTACACCGCTGTCTCCCAGGTACCATGACACTTCCACTGACACACCTGGTACACTTCTAACACCTCCCAGGTACATGAATTCCCAGGTACACCACTGACATCTCCCAGGTACACCTCAGACTCTCCCAGGTACACTTCTGACATTCTCAGGTACACCTCTGACAATCCCAGGTACACCTCGAACACTACCAGTTACACCTCCGACACTCCCAGTTACCTCCGACACTCCCAGTTACACCCTAACACTCCCAGGTACACCCCTGACACTCCCAGGTACCCTGACACTCCCAGGTACACCGCTGACACTCCCAGGCCACCTCTGACACTCACAGGTACACTTCTGACACTCCCAGTTACCTCAGACACTCCCAGGTACACCTCTGACAATCCCAGGTACACCTCTGATACTCCCAGGTACACCTCCCTGGCCTCCAGGTACACCCATGACACTCTAGGTACACCACTGACACTCCCAGGTCACCTTCGACACTCCCAGGTACACCTCTGACATTCCCAGGTACACCTCAGACACTCCAGGTACACCTCTGCCACTTCCAGATACCTCTGACACCTCCAGGTACCTCTGACACTCCCAGGTACAATGACTCTGAGGTACACCCCAGCCTCCCAGGTGCCTCCTGACACTCCCAGGAAATCCTCTAACACTCCCAGGTACACCTCTGACACTTCCAGCCCTGACACTTCCAGGTACACCTCTGACACTCCCAGGTACAGACCAGCACTCCCAGGTACACCCCTGACACTCCCAGGTACTCCTCCGACACTCCCGTACCTCTGACACTCCCAGGTACACCTGTTACTCCCAAGTACACCGCTGTCACTCCCAGGTACACCCTGACATCCAGCCCTGACACTTCCAGGTACACCTCTAACACTCCCAGGCACATGAATGACACTCCCAGGTACACCACTGACATCTCCCAGGTACCGTCCAGACACTCCCAGGTACCTCTGACATTCCCAGGTACACCTCCCGAAACTCCAAGTACACCTCAATCACTCCCAGGTATACCTCTGACACTGGGTACACCTCTGACTCTCCCGTACACCTCCTGACAATCCCAGGTACCTCCAGACACTCCCAGTTACACCCCTAACACTCCCAGGTACACCCCTGACACTCCCAGGTACACCCCTGACACTCCCAGGTACACCGCTGACACTCCCAGGTACACCTCTGACACTCCCAGGTACACTTCTGACACTCCCAGTTACACCTCAGACACTCCCAGGTACACCCCTGACAATCCCAGGTACACCTCTGATACTCCCAGTTACACCTCTGACACTCTCAGGTACACCCGACCTCCCTAGGCACCACCCACCCTCCCAGGTACACTTCTGACTCCCCAGGTGCACACCCACTCCCTGGTTCTCGACTGACACTCCCAGGTACACCTCAGATACTCCCAGGTACACCTCTGATACTCCCAGGTACCGCCTGACACTTCCAGGTACACGACACTCCAGGCACACCTCTGACACTTCCAGGTACACCTCAGACCTCCTAGGTACACCTCTGACACTTCCAGGTACACCTCTGACACTTCCAGG
>NW_024754016.1:0-8965 GCF_018991925.1 Homarus americanus
AAAAAATCCCGTCCCCCATCCGCCCCTATCCCCCCCCCACACCCCATCCCCCATCCTGGGAGGTGAGGATGGTGGTAGTGGTGGTGATGGTGGTGGTGGTGGTGGTGGTGGTATTTGTGTATTTGTGGATGGTGATATTTTGTGGTATGAGAAAATACCTGTCAGAGAGATAATCTGATAATGGTTGGTAGCGTGGAAATGGCAATGGCAGTGTAGGGGAGTGACGAGGTGTAAAATCTAAGGTAACGCAAGAGACGGGCAAACTGTGAACTTCTGAGGCGTGTGAGACGGGCAGGAGAAACACCCAAAACATGTTTCACGTTCTAAAGCTGAAAAGAGTTATGAATAATTTTCCAACTTGGAATTTCGCTGTGTATAACTGAGATTTATGATTTCACGTGTCCCATTGTACGAAGACCGCCCTGGGTGAGCCAGTATCTCAACAACAACCAAAATTTTCTTAGTGAATGGCACACATACACCCCCCCCCCCCCAAAAAAAAACCCGAGAGAATTGTATATTGTGTATTTTATTATTATTATTATTATTATTATTAGTTCTCCCACACTAGATGACAACACATAGTACGGTAAACCTTTCGTTGCGTTACTGTCTAGGACGCAGGGAAAGGAACACGCATCTCCACACAACACAACAATTGGTGAAACACAAGAAAGCACTTTCCCCGCACCCACCAAGCAGTCACAATGCAAAATGTAAGTACTTCCCCGGAACTTTCTGTAATTATCCTGGATGTAAGTGGCATTACTTTGCGCCTCTGGCTTTAAAACCTTAAAAATGTAAATGAAAACATTCATGCAAATCTTTTACAGAGATATTGTCCAAATTGTTTGTAAGACGATGTACTTTTCATGCCAGATACTGTTGTTCGTTTACATTTCCCTAGTGCTGTACTCTGCTTTACACATTTTATAACATATTGGTCGGATGTTAATTTTACAGTTCGACAGTGTCAAGATTACTATTATTAAACATATTTTGTCATTCAACTCTTATTAAAGTTTACATTTTTCCACGAAGAACGAAGAACTTATTATGGCGCACCTTCAACAAACCACAGTGTATATTAATGTACAGTCACTTGGTGGTTAAGGAAACATCATCATTAACCTTTAGTCAAAATTTATATATAACTTAACCTAA
Source organism: Homarus americanus (assembly GCF_018991925.1). Classification (NCBI taxonomy): domain Eukaryota; kingdom Metazoa; phylum Arthropoda; class Malacostraca; order Decapoda; family Nephropidae; genus Homarus; species Homarus americanus. Next base: position 1,165 of record NW_024754016.1, read on the forward strand.
TTTGATCTGATCTAACGTGAAAACATTTATTCCCTTAGTATAATGACACATCTTATTTCCTGTCTATTATTTCTACAGACTATCTTAATATATGTGAGGGGTATTTCTTAAAGTTTATGTTTATCATATAATTAACTGTTTGCCTCTATACAGTAAACATATTTGAAAGCTGAAACTAGTTAACATTTCTAAAGCCTTGCCTGACCTGCCTACAAGGTGAGTATCCGTCAAGACAAAGTGTGTGTGTGTTTACAAACAGTCTCATGTTTACCCTGCCTTTGTATTATACACTCGTTCACGACCTTTGGGTAACCCATGATAGCTTACGTGCCTACCCTACACACAGTCATTAAGGAGCATAGAAGACCCGGTATTAAGATTTCAAAGGCCCGTGCCATAAAAACAGCCTTTTAGTCTGTCTTCATACAAATACTGGGGTAGATTCATGTTCCTTCTTTAACAATATCTCTATCTGGGGACGTGAGGAAGTACCTACCTGCCTCACGTAAGCTGCAACACAATAAAGCTATCAATATGAAGTAAAAATTGCTCTGAGACTGTACCATAACTTTATACGTTCTCCCATCCTCAGTTGGAGCGAAAGAGAAGGCAAGATTACTTGAGATTTCGAGAGCTGCTCAGAATGTTTATTGGAGATCAAGTGACTGAAAGGCCAAAGACCTAAGTAGAGGTTCATTGAAAAACCAATCTCTCTCTCTCTCTCTCTCTCTCTCTCTCTCTCTCTCTCTCTCTCTCTCTCTCTCTCTCTCTCTCTCTCTCTCTCTCTCTCTCTCTCTCTCTCTCGATTCATATATAATGGTGAAAGGAATGGAAGCCGTTAAAGAAGACGGTAAGATGCTGGAGCACCAACGAGGGTGACACAAGATGTAGTGAGCAGAGATGAGAGGCTGACCGCGAGAGCAGCTGAAAATACAAATGATTCGGGTCGTATGTCTATCACAACTGTTCCGTCATTATCATAAATTATGTACATATTAATGAAGCTTTTATGGCTTTGGTTAGTATGGAAATAACTGGATATTTATGATGTTGCAACAAATCATGACGCCATAAATTAATGTTACTATATAAAATTATATATTCTGATTTTACTTTGTTAAATTTATAGTAAGGTTATATGTACGTATCTACAACTTTCTATATTTTCTGGCGTTCGTAAGTGTGGACGGTATCGCGTGTAATCTTCCCTCTCCTTTCAGCCGTCGCCTCCCTGTCACTGGTCACGTGGAGGCGGTGCCCGTCCGGCGTGGATGACATTCTTGCGTGAGGCTTGGCAAGTACAGTCCCGGCCGTTGTTGGCAGCTCAGCAGGCCCGGGGAGGAAGGAACTATGTAATCTGCCATTCTGCTATTAAATTTGTCCTTTTTCTATTCTGCCAGAGAGAAGGACTTATGAAATTTTGTTGATTAGGTAATCCGAAAGAAAGAGAAGACAGGTAACTAACTATATAATTGGCTGGGAAATAAAGAGAAAGGCCGATGGAATAAATTATCTTCATCTTTGTATGCTGATCATATGTAGCAAAAGAGATAAGACTGGTGCGATAGTAATAAAACCACTTTGCTATGTTAAAAGAGAGAGACGAGATATATCCACTGGGTCGCTGCACCCCCAAAACATTAGTAAAATAATAGCAACAGTCATAACAATAACGATGGTGATAAAAGTAGTGGGAGTTATAAAACAAAACCTCTAAAATATTAAGTGGTAAGAGAAATAACAACAGTTGTGGTAGCGGTAGGGGAGTTTGGAATAGAAACAACAGTAGTTATATGACAACGTATTTTCCCTTCCTACACACACACACACACTCACACACACACACACACACACACACACACACTAGCAAACATCACCAAGTGTGCTTAACAATCAACTCGTTTTTCCTATGCGTCCAACGAAAATGAGAAAAGTTACATGAACCTAACAGAGTTTACAGAACTTATAACAGCTGTAAAAGTGAAAAACGTACAGACTTTCACTGGCTGGTAAAAGTTGGGAGTGTAGGAATGTTCCGAGAGCTTTTAAAAGACACGCGATAAGGATGCCAGAATATTAGATAGTGTGAAGATAAAGAGGCTTAGCACCAGCCAACTCCAGTGGGTGACTCTCTCTTGCTATCGCCGAAGACCACTAAAGCATATAACTGGTCTCCGGCAAGAGTAGTTATGTTAGACGGTAGTGTTCCTTATGTTAGGGGTATGTTAACGAGTATGTTAGGGTAATGTAAGGGAATAAGAATCCTGCCTTTTTCAGGTCGCTTGGAAGTCCTACTTGTAACGTCCAGTTCCAACTCTATAAAAGGTGAATGGCGATAAGCAGAACATCCGGTTTCAAATTTGCTTGATGACTACCGGGACACCATGCCCAAAGGCAATCACAGCTAGCCCAATCAAGCTTATAAAATCGTAATGAGGTGACGATGATGTTGGCAAAGTTAAGTTGGGCAGTAAAGGCTATGTTAGAGGACAGGTTAGGTGAGCAAATAAACAGGAGCAGGAACCCATTCTCAGCTAACCTAACCTAACCCACCTACCCCTAACGTAACCTAACCTAAACCGAATCTAACCTAACCTAATCTAACCTAAGCTAATCTAAAAAAAAAGAAAAAAAAAGAGCTTAAATATAATACCTCAGATCCGGCTCTCGGTTTGTCTGGGATTCAGCTTGTCCCCTCAAATGGTATGTGTTTATGAGACCATTTTGCTACAACTGTCGAGTGAGATATACATTTTTTAGTCCTCTCGTGTATAATAAAAATAAAGTTATCTCTCCTTCCTGTCACACACACACACACACACACACACACACACACACACACACACACTGATACTATGTGAGTCTTTTTTGTTTGTATCGTCATATTGTTTCCATAGATTATTACAAAAATAAGAAAATTAGTGAAAACAGAAAAGTAAAGATAGTGTAGATAAATCAAGGATAAACCAGAATGAACGCGTTATATAAGGTGTGTGTGTGTGTGTGTGTGTGTGTGTGTGTGTGTGTGTGTGTATGTGTGTGTGTGTGTGTTTCTCAGATATATAGTAACATATGTGGGAATTGAAGACGTCATGATATTGTCTCCATTCAGACTCAGATGATTCGTCGGTGACCTTTGACCCTTGTAAAATGGAAAAAAATAGTAAAGGTGGTCTATCGTAACAACTTACAACATGATTGGTCTAAATATGGATAAACAGAGAAACTTAAATACATATGTAATTTAGTGAATTTAACTTTTTGCTGTATAACATTAAAAAAAAGAGAAATTAAGATTAATTAAATTTCAAACTTCAAATTAATTAGCTCAAGATTGATGAAGTGGCGATGGTTTGTGAATTATCTCCAAGAAGAATGAAAGAAAAAATGAAAGAATGAAGAGGAAAACAGGAAGAAAATCCACAATAATGACATGTGTGTTACCTTCAAGAGGAGATAAATATTGATGACGTTACACCATATCGCAGGGGCTCATGGTTACCCACACAGTGTAACAGTAACCCGGAAACTACAAATAATCACATGTATAACAGACCCAGGTCAGGCTCTCCGTAAAGCCTGGTGTGCTCTCGCTGTCATTATTTATTACTAAAACTCATGCATTATGCAAATTAGATGCTTAAAACTCTCCTATGTTCCCGCAGCCCAGGAAAAACTAAAAACATTCGATGGTTTCTAAATGCTTATACTCTCCTTGCGTCATTTTCCTTTTGTTTTTATTTTTTTGCCTGAAACTTTTGTGTTGGAGTTAAATTTGTGCTGCACTAGAGACGAGTGTTGCTTCTAGTGAACGTTTTTCATGGAACAACAACGCGAAACATTCACTTAGCCAAGAGCTTTTGTGAAATACTCGACTGGGCTGTGACACAGCAATAATTTTGTTCCTTGTTAAAAAAAAATATTACCTGTGGAATTAGCTGAAATAATTATATTGTCCTCTCCTACTATTTCACCTTAGCTTTTGTACTAGATCAAAAGACTGTTTTAGATGCAAAATGAAGTCTACTTGAACCATCTTTGGGTGAGAAAATTATAATATTTGAGTCTAATTCGGATGAGTTTAACTAGGTGAGGAAAAGGTTGAACTGTCTTGGAATTTGATTTAAATTAATGAGTTCCAGGGTTGACAAAATTGCCGCGGTATAAAGGTTAACATACTTAAAGATCTTGATTGTTGTTGGGCAGTAATACATTAGAACCAAATATTTAGGTTAGTTAATAGCTACCACGTATTGAAAATCAGTTTGCTTAAGTCAAGTCAAAGAGTCAATATAGAAGGACCCTTGTGAAAACTGAGTCATATTTATTCAAAGCAAAATTTGTTCCTGTGTCTGAAAATAATATAATATTTTACATATACCTGTGTTGACTAATGGATGAGAAACATAGTGAGTGCATATATTAGTCATGTAATGTTTCCAACTTAGTCAAATAGGTATTGAAATATGTTTGGTAGGCACAACACATTGAGACCAGAGAAGGAACGACTGAGCGAGATTTATAAACAAAAGAAGCGAATGTTATTGTAAGGTTAAAATAATTGTAAAGATTGAGGGAACGATGAGCACTGGACTAAGGAGATGCTGTGTAATACCTGATAATATAAGAAAAGACTTAAGAGAAATAGACTAAAAAGATGAATGAAATAAGACAGTTTAGATGGTTCAGATGGGAGGACTTATGAGATAGACGATAGTGTATTATGAGAGGAGTGGGAGCCTTAGTGAAATAATCAAGGTTATTGATTGTGATGTGAATATATAACTATCATTATTCCCTGTAAGTTGTCTAAATAAATAAGATAACTTTCATGTATTAATACTGTTTGAATGTTGGGTATATATTTATGCCAGAACAAATAAAATATGAATAGTTTATATTAAGCGTTTCCCTTCACTCAACATCGTTATTCAAAATTCTAAATAAATTCGAATTTATGAATTTTATAAAGATAATTTTTCTAAGAGACTTTACATAGGTGTTTTAAGGTCATCGTAATGTACATAAAGTTTACTTTGAGTTTATGTTAGAAGAAATTTGCTGACCTCTGATTATGGTGTAGAAATTTTATTATGATTTGATTTCTGTTTTCAAATGACAGTTTGTGTGTACAGTAATGCAGATGAGTGTGCTTCTATGTGCATAAATGTGTTTGTACGTGTGTATATATGTATATGTGTGATTTCAAATGAATGTCTGTTTGTGTGTAAAAATATTTATGTGTGCTCATGTACAGTATATAAGAATGTATGCAGTATAGTATATGCGTGTGTGCTTGTATGTGTTAATATGTGGGCAAAAATGTTTTTGCATGTCGGTTAATGTATGTGTGCATAAACGAGCTTTTATCTGTGCATATTAATACGGTGTGTGTGTATGTGTGTGTGTGTGTGCGTGTGTGCGTGCGTGTGTGCAAGACGGCCTGATAGAACACTACTCTTCCTCCAGACAGCGCCCTGTTGTTATTGTTGTTGCAGTTGCCACATGTCCCTTTAAACAATAACTGCTGAGGAATTGAGGAAGTCTGAGTGGCTCTAACTGGGGCGATGAACTGACTGCGTATGGGAAGGGAGGGGAAGAGGGATGAAAAAGGAGAAAGAGAGGGAGGGAAGACTTAAGAGAGAGCGAGAGAGAGAGAGGAAGAGAGAGGCGAATGTATAGACAGATTGATAAGTCGGTCAGGTAGCTGTCTGGAGAAGTAGATTGGCGGATAGACAGAGAGAGATAGATGCTTTTAAAGATAGACAATAAGATAGAAGTATATATAGAAAAAAGGGATAAACTGATAGAAAAATAGATACAGACAGAGATGAAAGTCGATAAAGAGAATGAGTGAGAGAGAGAGAGAAAGAGAAGGGTAAGAGGGAGAAGTGCAATAGTCAGAATAATTAAAGCAAACCCAACACTTGGATAAGACCGCTCCAGGTCAACAATGCTGGTGTTTGTAAATACCTCTTTGACTCGCCTTAGAGAGAGAGAGAAACATCTTTTTACATTTAATTGTTGATGACACGCTTAAAAGTCCTTAGATGTTGAAGCTTAGTAATAAAATAGTTTGGAGTATTGTAGATTTGGTTTCCTGGCTATAGTATACACGAGTTATTGTTGTGGTATTGCATCTTTATTTTCTCTCCCTCCTAAACACACCACTGCAGCGATTATTCTTTCCATTTTCTCCAGGTATCAGGTAAGTATTATACCTTAGAGTTTGAGTCATCACATTCAGAGGATAAAGGTATCGTACTCAAGGAGTTAAAGCCTCTTACTGTATCGAAGTTGGATTAGAATAAGTTGGTATATCATGATGTACTCACCGGCTATCAGTTATTATACCTGTGATATTTTTTCTTCCTATTTTTCGCTAACAAGAATCAAATTTTGTCTCGACTTGTGTGTAGAAGTTTGAGGTCTGCTAACTGCTGCGCCGAGTTATAATGACCTGTGTTGTTAGTACAATGTTTCTGGTAAAAGGAATTCGTATCGTATATCTTACAAGTTATGTTTTAAGCTAAGCAGAATATATATACTGTATATAGCTTACATGTGTACCACCTCTTTGCAAAATCATAGGGTACAGATAAGGTTTATTATATTTATGATATAGCAAATTTTATATGACAATATTTAAATGTTGGTTTACATGCCTGCTAGTGTATCTCTAGGATGAAAAAGAACAGCACTAAATTTGTTTTATAACGTTACCATAGTTACAAGACTTCAACAGTGTTATAAGACTACAACCCAAAATATGTTATGTAATTTTGTTTGTTATAATACTACAGAACTGTTCTGTCAGTTTTCAGTGTTACAAGGTTAGAGAACTAACAGTTGTGGTGTAATACAAGGTAACAAACTAAGACTGATGTGACACCAAAGTTGTAAGGTTGCAGCACAATGTTTTTAAATGTTACAGCGCTAAAACATTTCACAAAAAATTTTCGTATTGTTAACATTATTGTTGAAATGAAGGCGCAATAACTATTAGCGATAATACTGTAAGATTAGAATGACGTAATTAGTCTTATTTCCGGTGTTGTAAGATTAGAATATACAGTACAAATATTATTATTACTGTTTGTGTAAGATACTAAATATATTACTAACACTGCCTGTGTTAGGTTAAAACACAGAAATGCTAAAATATTATTGGTCTTCTAAAATTAAAATACAAAGAAAAATAGTACTATATAAAATATATAATGTTTCTAGTACTTTAAGATCAAAGTACACGAAAGTAATAATATTGCTGATGTTTAAGACGAATAAAAAAGTTGTATCATTGCTGGTGTTGTAAGTTGACACCATAAGAGTTGTTGTGTTGCTGATGTAAGAAAAAATATACAACCGACTTCTTCAGTAATAGTGTTGTTAGTGTTATAGAAGTACAACACGACGAAATAATATTACTGAGGCTGAAAAAAAATGTCTGTAACAAGAAGTATAACAGATACCGGACATGACTTGCTTGGCTACTGTATTGGGTTATGTGACTTAGTGATGACCTTGAAGAGAACAAATTACCTTTTTTGTGAGTTTAATTAAATTTACCTTAGTGCTCCTTGTGTTAGAGATTATTATTATTATTATTATTATTATTATTATTATTTAGAAATTGTTGATGTTATTAGTAATCTTATAGTGTTATTAACTTATATAAAAATTATTATTATTATGAATACCATTATCAGTTTTGTTTTTGTTGTATTTGAAGCAATATCATATATTTTTTAGTTTTTCATAAATATCTTGATCATCTACGATTACTGTTCCAAATTATAAC
>NW_024754017.1:0-10811 GCF_018991925.1 Homarus americanus
GCAACTGATCGAGTATAACAAAGCCCCTCATCAAGAAGTATAACAAAGCCTCCTGAGTCAAAAGAGGTATAACAAAAAGACCCTGGTCGATATAACAAGAGTCACCTGGTCGAGTATAACAAAGGCCCCTGATCGAATATAACAAAGGCGCCTGAACGAGTATAACAAAGGCCCCTGATCGAGTATAACAAAGTCCCCTGATCGAGTATAACAAAGTCCCCTGATCGAGTACAACAAAGCCCGCTGATCAAGTATAACAAAGGCCCCTGATCGAGTATAACAAAGACCCCTGGTCGAGTATAACAAAGTCCCCTCATCGAGTATAACAAAGCCCCCTCATAGAGTATAACAAATTCCCCTGATCGAGTATAACAAAGTCCCCTGATCGGGTATAACAAAGGCCTCTGATCGAGTATAACAGAGGCCCCCCATTCGAGTATAACAAAGTCCCATGGTCGGGAATAACAAAGTCCCCTGATCGAGGAGAACAAAGTCCCCTGATCGAGTATAACAAATTCCCCTGATCGAGTAGAACAAAGTCCCTCATCGAGTATAACAAAGGCCCCTCATCGAGTATAACAAAGTCCCATGATCGAGAATAACAAAGTCCCTCATCGAATATAACAATGTCCCCTGATTGAGTATAACAAAGTCCCCTAATCGAGTATAACAAGGTCCCCTGTTCGAGTATAACATAGTCCCCTGAACGATTATAACAAAGGCCCCTGATCGAGTATAACAAAGTTCCTGATCCGAGTATATAAAGCCCCCTAATTGAGTATAAAAAAGTCCCCTCATCGAATATAACAAAGTCCCCTGATCGAGTATATCAAATTCCCCTGTTCGAGTAGAACAAAGTCCCCTCATCGAGTATAACAAAGTCCCCTGGTCGAGTATAACAAAGTCCCCTGATCGAGTATAACAAAGGCCCATGATCGAGTATAACAAAATTTCCCTGATCGAGTATAACAAAGCCCCCTCATCGAGTATAACAAAGTCCCTCTTATCGAGAATAACTAAGTCCCCTGATCGAGTATAACAAAGCCCCCTGATCAAGTATAACAAAGGCTCCAGATCGAGTATAACAAAATCATATGGTCGAGTATAACAAAGTCCCCTGAACGATTATAACAAAGGCCCCTGATCGAGTTTAACAATGTTCCCTGATCGAGTATAACAAAGCCCCCTGATCGAGTATAACTAAGTCCCCCTTATCGAGAATAACAAAGTCCCCTGATCGAGTATAACAAAGCCCCCTGATCAAGTATAACAAAGGCTCCAAATCGAGTATAACAAAGTCCCAGGTCGAGTATAACAAAGTCCTCTTATCGAGTATAACAAAGGCCCCTGATCGAGTATAACAAAGGCCCCTGATCGAGTAAAACAAAGTCCCTTGATCGAGTATAACAAAGCCCCCTCATCGAGAAAAACAAAGTCCCCTGATCCGGTATAACAAAGTCCCCTCACCGAGTATAATAAAGTTCCCTGATCGAGGATAACAAAGCCCCCTCATAGAGTATAACAAAGTCCTCTGATCGATTATATCAAAGTCCCCTGAATGATTATAACAAAGGCCCCTATTCGAGTATAACAAAGCCCCCTGATCGAATATAACAAAAGCACCTGAACGAGTATAACAAAGGCCCCTAATCGAGTATAACAGGGTTCCCTGATCGAGTATAACAAAGCCCCCTAATTGCGTATAACAAAGCCCCCCTTATCGAGAATAACAATGTTCCCTGATCGAGTATAACAAAGCCCCCTGATGAAGTATAACAAAGTCCCCTCATCGAGTATAACAAAGTCCTATTTATCGAGTATAACAAAGGACCCTAAAAGGCTATAACAATGTCCCCTGATCGAGTATAACAAAGTCCGCTCATCGAGTATAACAAAGTCCCCTGATCGAGGATAACAAAGTCCTTGATCGAGTATAACAAAGTCCCCTGATCGAGTATAACAAATTCTCCTGATCGAGTATAACAAAGTCCCCTGATCGAGTATAACAAAGGCCCATGATAGAGTATAATAAAATTTCCCTGATTGAGTATAACAAAGCCACCCTCATCGAGTATAACAAAGCCCCCTTATCGAGAATAACTAAGTCCCCTGATCGAGTATAACAAAGCCCCCTGATCAAGTATAACAAAGGCTCCAGATCGAGTATAACAAAGTCCCCTGATCGGGTATAACAAAGGCCCCTAAACGATTATAACAAAGGCCCCTGATCGAGTATAACAAAGTTCCCTGATCGAGTATAACAAAGCCCCCTGATCGAGTATAACAAAGTCCCCTGATCGGGTATAACAAAGTCCCTGATCGAGTATAACAAAGGCCCTGATCGAGTATAACAAAGTTCCCTGATCGAGTATATAACAAAGCCCCTGATCGAGTATAACAAAGCCCCCATCGAGTATAACAAAGCCCCCTTATCGAGAATAACAAAGTCCCCCATTCTATGCTACCAGCCTCATCAAGTATAACAAAGGCCCCTAATCAAGTATAAAAAAGGCTCCAAATCGAGTATAACAAAGTCCCAGGTCGAGTATAACAAAGTCCCCTGATCGAGTATAACAAAGGCCCCTGATCGAGTATAACAAAGGCCCCTGATCGATTATAACAAAGTCCCCTGATCGAGATATAACAAAGCCCCCTCATCGAGTAAAAGAAAGTCCCCTGATCCAGTATAACAAAGTCCCCTCACCGAGTATAATAAAGTTCCCTGATCGAGGATAACAATGCCCCTCATAGAGTATAACAAAGTCCTCTGATCGATTATAACAACGTCCCCTGATCGGGTATAACAAAGGCCCCTGATCGAGTATAACAAAGGCCCCTCATCGAGTATAACAAAGTCCCATGATCGAGTATAAAAAAGTCCCCTCATCGAATATAACAAAGTCCCCTGATCGAGTATAACAAATTCTGATCGAGTAGAACAAAGTCCCTCATCGAGTATAACAAAGTCCCCTGGTCGAGTATAACAAAGTCCCCTGAACGATTATAACAAAGGCCCCTGATCGAGTATAACAAAGTTCCATGATCGAGTATAACAAAGCCCCCTGATCGAGTCTAACAAAGTCGCCTGATCGAGAATATCAAAGTCCTCTGATCGAGTATAACAAAGGGCCCTGATCGAGTTTAACAAAGGACCCTCATCGAGTATAACAAAGTCCCCTGGTCGAGTATAACAAAGACGCCTGAACGAGTATAACAAAGGCCCCTGATCGAGTATAACAAAGTCCCCTGATCGAGTATAACAAAGCCCCCTGATCGAGTATAACAAAAGCCCCTGATCGAGTATAACAAAGCCCCCTATCGAGAAGTCAACAAAGTCCCCTGGTCGAGTATAACAAAAGTCCCTGATCGAGTAAAACAGCGTCTCCCTGATCGAGTATAACAAAGTTCCCTGATCGAGTATAACAAAGCCCCCTCATCGAGTATAACAAAGTCCACCTTATCGAGATTAACAAAGTCCCCTGATCGAGTATAACAAAGCCCCTGGATCAAGTAAAACAAAGGCTCCAAATCGAGTATTACAAAGTCCCAGGTCGGGTATAACTAAGTCCCCTGATCGAGTATAACAAAGGCCCCTGATCGAGTATAACAAAGGCCCCTGATCGAGTATAACAAAGTCCCCTGGTCGAGATATAACACAGCCCCCTCATCGAGTAAAACAAAGTCCCCTGATCCAGCATAACAAAGTCCCCTGATCCAGCATAACAAAGTCCCCTCACCGAGTATAATAAAGTTCCCGGATCGAGGATAACAAAGCCCCCTCATAGAGCATAACAAAGTCCTCTGATCGATTATAACAAAGTCCCCTGATCGGGTATAACAAAGGCCCCTGATCGTGTATAACAAAGACCCCTCATCGAGTATAACAAAGTCCCATGATCGGTAAGCAAAAGTCCCCATCGAATATAACAAAGTCCCCTGATCGAGTATAACAATTCTGATCGAGTAGAACAAAGTCCCCTGATCGAGTATAACAAAGTCCTGGTCGAGTAAATAAAAGTCCCCTAATCGAGTATAGCAAAGCGCCCAAGGATCGAGTATAACAAAATTTCCTGATCGAGTATAACAAAGCCCTCATCGAGTATAACAAAGTCCTCTTATCGATAGTAACAATCTAAGTCCCTCGATCGAGTATAACAAAGTCCTATGATCGAGTATAAAAAAGTCCCCTCATCGAATATAACAAAATCCCCTGATCGAGTATAACAAATTCCCCTGATCGAGTATAACAAAGTCCCCTGATCGAGTATAACAAAGTCCCCTCATCGAGTATAACAAAGGCCCCTCATCGAGTATAATAAAGTTCCCTGATCGAGGATAACAAAGCCCCCTCATAGAGGATAACAAAGTCCTCTGATCGATTATAACAAAGTCCCCTGATCGGGTATAACAAAGGCCCCTGATCGAGTATAACAAAGGCCCCTCATCGAGTATAACAAAGTCCCATGATCGAGTATAAAAAAGTCCCCTCATCGAATATAACAAAGTCCCCTGATTGAGTATAACAAATTCCCCTGATCGAGTAGAACAAAGTCCCCTCATCGAGAATAACAAAGGCCCCTCATCGAGTATAACAAAGTCCCATGATCGAGAAAAACAAAGTCCCTCATCGAATATAACAAAGTCCCCTGATCGAGTATAACAAAGTCCCCTGTTCGAGTATAACAAGGTCCCCTGTTCGAGTCTAACATAGTCCCCTGAACGATTATAACAAAGGCCCCTGATCGAGTATAACAAAGCCCCCTGATCGAATATAACAAAAGCGCTTGAACGAGTATAACAAAGGCCCCTGATCGAGTATAACAGGGTTCCCTGATCGAGTATAACAAAGCCCCCTAATTGAGTATAACAAAGTCCCCCTTATCGAGAATAACAATGTTCCCTGATCGAGTATAACAAAGCCCCTTGACGAAGTATAACAAAGGCCCCTGATCGAGTATAACAAAGTCCCCTGGTCGAGTATAACAAAGTCCCCTAATCGAGTATAACAAAGGCCCCCTTATCGAGAATAACTGAGTCCCCTGATCGAGTATAACAAAGCCCCCTGATCAAGTATAACAAAGGCTCCAGATCGAGTATAACAAAGTCCCCTGGTCGAGTATAACAAAGTCCTCTGAACGATTATAACAAAGGCCCCTCATCGAGTATAACAAAGTTCCCTGATCGAGTATAACAAAGCCCCCTGATCGAGTATAACAAAGTCCCCTGATCGAGTATAACAATGTTCCCAGGTCGAGTATAGAAAAGTCCCCTGATCAAATATAACAAAGGCCCTAGATCGAGTATAACAAAGTCCCTTGGTCGAGTATAACAAAGGCCCCTGATCGAGTATAACAAAGGACCCTAAAAGTCTATAACAATGTCCCCTGATCGAGTATAACAAAGGCCCCTGATCGAGTATAACAAAGGACCCTAAAAGTCTATAACAATGTCCCCTGATCGAGTATAACAAAGCCCGCTCATCGAGTATAACAAAGTCCCCTGATCGAGTGATACCAAAGTCCTTGGATCGAGTAAAAACAAAGTCCCCCTGATTGAGTATAACAAAGCCCCTTGATGAAGTATAAATGCCCTGATCGAGTATAACAAAGTCCCCTGGTCGAGTATAATAAAGTCCCCTGATCGAGTATAACAAAGGCCCCCTTATCGAGAATAACTAAGTCCCCTGATCGAGTATAACAAAGCCCCCTGATCAAGTATAACAAAGGCTCCAGATCGAGTATAACAAAGTCCCCTGGTCGAGTATAACAAAGTCCTCTGAACGATTATAACAAAGGCCCCTGATCCAGTATAACAAAGTTCCCTGATCGAGTATAACAAAGCCCCCTGATCGAGTATAACAAAGTCCCCTGATCGAGAATAACAATGTTCCCAGGTCGAGTATAGAAAAGTCCCCTGATCAAATATAACAAAGGCCCTAGATCGAGTATAACAAAGTCCCTTGGTCGAGTATAACAAAGTCCCCTGAACGAGTATAACAAAGGCCCCTGATCGAGTATAACAAAGGACCCTAAAATCTATAACAATGTCCCCTGATCGAGTATAACAAAGCCCGCTCATCGAGTATAACAAAGTCCCCTGATCGAGGATAACAAAGTCCTTGATCGAGTAAAACAAAGTCCCCTGATCGAGTATAACAAATTCTCCTGATCGAGTATAACAAAGTCCCCTGATCGAGTATAACAAAGTCCCCTGATCGAGTATAACAAAGTCCCCTTTTCGAGTATAACAAAGTCCCCTGATCGAGTATAACAAATTCCCCTGGTCGAGTATAACAAAGTCCCCTGATCAAGTATAAAAAAGGCCCTAGATCGAGTATAACAAAGTCCCCTAAACGAGTATAACAAAGGCCCCTGATCGAGTATTACAAAGGACCCTAAAAGCTATAACAATGTCCCCTGATCGAGTATAACAAAGCCCGCTCATCGAGTATAACAAAGTCCCCTGATCGAGGATAACAAAGTCCTTGATCGAGTATAACAAAGTCCCCTGATCGAGAATAACAAATTCTCCTGATCGAGTATAACAAAGTCCCCTGATCGAGTATAACAAAGGCCCATGATAGAGTATAACAAATTATCGCTGATCGAGTATAACAAAGCCCCCTCATCGAGTATAACAAAGCCCCCTTATCGAGAATAACTAAGTCCCCTGATCGAGTATAACAAAGCCCCCTGATTAAGTATAACAAAGGCTCCAGATCGAGTATAACAAAGTCCCCTGCTCGAGTATAACAAAGTCCCCTGAACGATTATAACAAAGGCCCCTGATCGAGTATAACAAAGTTCCCTGATCGAGTTAAACAAAGCCCCCAGATCGAGTATAACAAAGTCCTCTGATCGAGTATAACAAAGTCCCCTGATCGAGTATAACAAAGGCCCCTGATCGAGTTTAACAAAGGCCACTGATCGAGTATAACAAAGTCCCCGTGTTGAGTATAACAAAGACGCCTGAACGAGTATAACAAAGGCCCCTGATCGAGTATAACAAAGTTACCTGATCGAGTATAACAAAGCCCCCTGATCAAGTATAACAAAAACCCCTGATCGAGTATAACAAAGCCCTTATCGAGAGGCGAATACAGTCCCTGATCGAGTATAACAAAGCCCTGATCAAGTATAACAAAACCCTTATCGAGAATAACAATGTCCCCTGATCGAGTATAACAAAGCCCCCTGATCAAGAATAACAAAGGCCCCTCATCGAGTATAACAAAGTCCCCAGGTCGAGTATAACAAAGTCCCCTTATCGAGTATAACAAATGCCCATGATCGAGTATAAAAAAATTTCCCTGATCGAGTATAACAAAGCCCCCTCATCGAGTATAACAAAGTCCCCCTTATCGAGAATAACAAAGTCCCCTGATCGAGGATAACAAAGCCCACTGATCAAGTATAACAAAGGCTCCAAATCGAGTATAACAAAGTCCCAGGTCGAGTATAACAAAGTCCCCTGATCGAGTATAACATAGGCCCCTGAGCGAGTATAACAAATGCCCCTGATCGAGTATAACAAAGTCCCCTGATCGAGATATAACAAAGCCCCCTCATCGAGTAAAACAAAGTCCTTTGATCCAGTATAACAAAGTCCCCTCACCGAGTATAATAAAGTTCCCTGATCGAGGATAACAAAGCCCCCTCATAGAGTATAACAAAGTCCACTGATCGATTATAACAAAGTCCCCTGATCGGGTATAACAAAGGCCCCTGATCGAGTATAACAAAGGCCCCTCATCGAGAATAACAAACTCTCATGATCGAGTATAAAAAAGTCCCTTCATCGAATTTAACAAAGTCCCCTGATCGAGTATAACAAATTCCCCTGATCGAGTAGAACAAAGTTACCTGATCAAGTATAACAAAGCCCCATGATCGAGAATAACAAAGCCTCGTGATCGAGTATAACAAAGCCCCCCTTATCGAGAATAACACAGTCCCCTGATCGAGTATAACAAAGCCCCCTGATCAAGTATAACAAAAACCCCTGATCGAGTATAACAAAGTCCCCTGGTCGGGTATAACAAAGTCCCCTGATCAAGTATAACAAAAACCCCTGATCGAGTATAACAAAGTCCCCTGGTCGGGTATAACAAAGTCCCCTGATCGAGTATAACAAAGGCCCCTGATCGAGTATAACAAAGTTCCCTGATCGAGTATAAAAAGCCCTGATCGAGTATAACAAAGTCCCCTTATCGAGAATAACAAAGTCCCTGATCGAGTATATAACAAAGCCCTGGATCAAGTATAACAAAGGCTCCAAATCGAGTATAACAAAGTCCCAGGTCGAGTATAACAAAGGCCCCTGATCGAGTATAACAAAGTCCCCTAATCGAGTATAACAAAGCCCCCTCATCGAGTAAAACAAAGTCCCCGGATCCAGTATAACAAAGTCCCCTCACCGAGTATAATAAAGTTCCCTGATCGAGGATAACAAAGCCCCCTCATAGAGTATAACAAAGTCCTCTGATCAATTATAACAAAGTCCCCTGATCGGGTATAACAAAGGCCCCTGATCGAGTATAACAAAGGCCCCTCATCGAGTACAACAAAGTCCCATGATCGAGTATAAAAAAGTCCCCTCATCGAATATAACAAAGTCCCCTGATCGAGTATAACAAATTCCCCTGATCGAGTAGAACAAAGTCCCCTCATCGAGTATAACAAAGGCCCGTCATCGAGTATAACAAAGTCCCATGATCGAGAATAACAAAGTCCCTCATCGAATATAACAAAGTCCCCTGATTGAGTATAACCAAGTCCCCTAATCGAGTATAACAAGGTCTCCTGTTCGAGTATAATATAGTCCCCTGAACGATTATAACAAAGGCCCCTGATCGAGTATAACAAAGCCCCCTGATCGAATATAACAAAAGCGCCTGAACGAGTATAACAAAGGCCCCTGATCGAGGATAACAAAGTTCCCTGATCGAGTATAACAAAGTTTCCTAAATGAGTATAACAAAGTCCCCCTTATCGAGAATAACAATGTCCCCTGATCGAGTATAACAAAGCCCCCTGATCAAGAATAACAAAGGCCCCTCATCGAGTATAACAAAGTCCCCAGGTCGAGTATAACAAAGTCCCCTTATCGAGTATAACAAATGCCCATGATCGAGTATAAAAAAATTTCCCTGATCGAGTATGCACGTGCCCCCATCGAGGGCGCAACAAAGTCCCCTTATCGAGAATAACAAAGTCCCCTGATCGAGTATAACAAAGCCCACTGATCAAGTATAACAAAGGTTCCAAATCGAAAAACAAAGTCCCAGGCTGTCGAGTATAACAAAGTCCCCTGATCGAGTATAAATATAGGCCCCCTGAGCGAGTATAACAAATGCCCCTGATCGAGTATAACAAAGTCCTGATCATATAACAAAGCCCCCTCATCGAGTAAAACAAAGTCCTTTGATCCAGTATAACAAAGTCCCCTCACCGAGTATAATAAAGTTCCCTGATCGAGGATAACAAAGCCCCCTCATAGAGTATAACAAAGTCCACTGATCGATTATAACAAAGTCCCCTGATCGGGTATAACAAAGGCCCCTGATCGAGTATAACAAAGGCCCATCATCGAGAATAACAAACTCTCATGATCGAGTATAAAAAAGTCCCTTCATCGAATTTAACAAAGTCCCCTGATCGAGTATAACAAATTCCCCTGATCGAGTAGAACAAAGTTACCTGATCAAGTATAACAAAGCCCCATGATCGAGAATAACAAAGCCTCCTGATCGAGTACAACAAAGCCCCCCTTATCGAGAATAACACAGTCCCCTGATCGAGTATAACAAAGCCCCCTGATCAAGTATAACAAAAACCCCTGATCGAGTATAACAAAGTCCCCTGGTCGGGAATAACAAAGTCCCCTGATCAAGTATAACAAAAACCCCTGATCGAGTATAACAAAGGCCCCTCATCGAGTATAACAAAGTCCCATGATCGAGAATAACAAAGTCCCTCATCGAATATAACAAAGTCCCCTGATCGAGTATAACAAAGCCCCTCATCGAGTATAACAAAGTCCCCCTTATCGAGAATAACAAAGTCCCCTGAACGAGTATAACAAAGCCCCTGATCAAGTATAACAAAGGCTCCAAATCGAGTATAACAAAGTCCCAGGTCGAGTATAACAAAGTCCCCTGATCGAGTATAACAAAGGCCCCTGATCGAGTATAGCAAAGGCCCCTGATCGAGTATAACAAAGTCCCCTGATCGAGATATAACAAAGCCCCCTCATCGAGTAAAACAAAGTCCCCTGATCCAGTATAACAAAGTCCCCTCACCGAGTATAATAAAGTTCCCTAATCGAGGATAACAAAGCCCCCTCATAGAGTATAACAAAGTCCTCTGATCGATTATAACAAAGACCCCTGATCGGGTATAACAAAGGCCCCTGATCGAGTATAACAAAAGCCCCTCATCGAGTATAACAAAGTCCCATGATCGAGTATTAAAAAGTCCCCTCATCGAATATAACAAAGTTCCCTGATCGAGTATAACAAATTCCCCTGATCGAGTAGAACAAAGTCCCCTCATCGAGTATAACAAAGGCCCTTGATCGAGTATAACAAAGTCCCATGATCGAGAAAACAAAGTCCCTCATCGAATATAACAAAGCCCCCTGATCGAGTATAACAAAGTCCCCTGATCGAGTATAACAAGGTCCCCTGTTCGAGGATAACATAGTTCCCTGAACAATTATAACAAAGGCCCCTGATCGAGTATAACAAAGCCCCCGATCGAATATAACAAAAGCGCCTGAACGAGTATAACAAAGGCCCTGATCGAGTATAA
>NW_024754018.1:0-12500 GCF_018991925.1 Homarus americanus
TAGTGGTGGTGTGGGTGTAGGCGGTGATGGTGTATGATGGTGATGGAGGTCACACACACACACACACACACACACACACACACACACACACACACACACACGTACTTGCATCTCATCAGCCTCCAAGACGCCAGTGATGAAAAACTTACCCATCAGCTGTATGTCTGCACAACCTGATGTCCTGAGTAAGACTTAACACAGAACCAAACACACACCTAACACAGTATAACACAGACGTAACACAAATAACACAGACTTAAAACAGTCCTAACACACTCTAAACACAGACCTAACACACACTAAACACAGACCTAACACACTAAACACAGACCTAACACACACTATACACACCAACACACCAAACAGACCAACACACCAACACAGACCAACACAGTCCTAACACACTCTAAACACAGACCTAACACACACTAAACACAGACCTAACACACTTAAACACAGACCCAACACACACTAAACACAGACCAACGCACTCATGAGAAAACCCATCAAGAAGACCTACTGTAATTTATTTCCTCAAAACAAAGAACTTCGCCACTGAGCAACAGACTGACATGGACCCTGAGAGACAAGATTTAAACCTCAGCTCAGTAAACCCCAACAGCTCTTACAAACCTCCTCCTTTCCCTCCTCACCTTCCTCCTCATCTTTACCTCTCCTCCTCTATCTCCTCCTCCTCCTCCTCCTCCTCCTCCTCCTCCTCCTCCTCCTCCTCACCTTCCTTTTCCCCCAACCACCACACACCCTTATGAATGGAGAAAGAAGGAGGGAGGAAATAAAACATGTAAATCGTAAGCCAAAAAAAAAAGTCAACCACACGAACACGCTTCTCTCTCTCTCTCTCTCTCTTCTCACAATTCTCGAGAGCAATGTTTCCCGGTGATTGAGTACGATGGTGGCTGTACCGAACTGAGTGCCGCCGCGTGAGGTGTCCCTTAGGATTAGGTGAGAATCTAAGGAAAAATAGGACGAATCAGGGGAAAATAGGGAAGAAAACGAAATAGGACGAGAATCAGAAAAATGAAAGTAAAGGAGAAAATAGGGCGAGAATCAGAGAAAATAGGACGAATCAGGAAAATATGGCGAGAATCAAGGAAAATAGGTAGAGAATCAGCAGGTCCAGAAATAGGGTGATAATCAGAGTAAGAATCACTAGATCGTTTGAGTTACGGAGCAAAAAAACAAAGAAATCAGATGACAGGGTATTATTTTTTGTCCCGTGTTTGTTTGTCTGTTTGTCTGTTTCTGTCTGTTTGTCCTCAAAATAACTCGAGATTGTGGATTTACACCAAACATGATAAGTTTGATCAACATTTGAGATGGTCCACATGATAAAGTTGTGGTCCATATCATGCAAAATTTTTACCATACAAAATAATAACACAGTTTATTTCGGTGATAAGAAAACGATGCCATGAGACAGCAGCCAGCGGTAACTAATAATTCTTTTTTTTTTCTCGAATATTCCTCAAGATGTGAATTCCATTTAGTCATCCCCAGAAAGATTTATTCATAGACACAGACAGACAGACAGACACAGGATAAACCAGACACCAACCTTCTTGTCGAGGATCTGCTGAGAAAACCAACAACACCAACCACACACACAACACACACACACACACAACACCACACACACACACACACACCACACACACACACACACCACACACACACACACACACACACACACACACACACACACACACACACACACACACACACACACACACACACACACACACACACACACACACACACACACACACACACACACACACACACACACACACACACACACACACACACACACACACACACACACACACACACACACACACACACACACACACACACACACACACACACACACACACACACACACACACACACACACACACACACACACACACACACACACACACACACACACACACACACACACACACACACACACACACACACACACACACACACACACACACACACACACACACACACACACACACACACACACACACACACACACACACACACACACACACACACACACACACACACACACACACGGGGAGTCACTCAACCTGCAATGTTATCTTGTTTACGATCGTATGACGTACGACGACCACACCACCCTATGAACCGCACACACGCACGCACACACCGCCATAAACATACACACGAACACCCCAGGAAGCCCCATCAACCACACACACGCACACACGCACACACACACAGTCAGGTATATATCAATGCATAGTCATCGCTACGTACACACGAACACACACACTAATACACAACATGTTCTCAATGTTAACCTAGGATTCGAAACCAGTGATCTTGACATGTAAAGATGAGTAACCTTCCAGTACATCCACCGCCATAATGTTGTCTTAGGTTTTTGCTGATGGTTGGAGACTTGCAAGTTGTAAACACTACAACATTTACTACTGTCAGATCATAACAGTTCTGTACTAATGTTTACAAGACGTTGATGTTTTATAAATACAAGAGGATGATGTTGCTTAGACTGAGACACCTCTATAGTGAAGGGCAGCGGTCCCTGATGTTTAGTTAAAGACAGGTGATGTTTAGGCAGCGATGGAATAGCTACCTGAGTCACCTGATGTTATTAGAAGTGATGTTTTGATACATTTAATTTTTATGAGATCAATGTTGACACAGGTAATGTTTTAATAAGTAATTGATGTATTGAACCAGTTATTATTTTAAGCAATTTAGTAATGTTATTTTTTTATACCTAGGAAAACAAAACATTTTTTTTGCTGATGCTTTGTTGAGGAACTCTGACACCGGGACAAGAATGACTGAAAATAGGTCTAAAGTTGCATTAGCGAGGAATGGTCTAGCTTTTTTCAGTCTGTCAGTCAGTCAGCTCAGTCAGGCAACCTATGAGTCAGTCAGTTTTACAAGGAATCAGTCAGGCTATCAATCGATCAATAACTTAACCCATTCATTCATGCTTTAATTAATTTAGTCAGTCAGTCAGTCATTCAGTACAACATTCATTCATTCATTCATACAGTCAGTCACTGTCAATGAGTCAGTAAACCATCCATTCATCCATTTAATTAGTTACTCATTTAGTCAGTCAGTCAGTAAACCATTCATCCATTTAGTCAGTCAGTCAGCCAATCAGCAAATCATTCATTCATCCATTTAGTTACTCAGTCACTTAGCCAGTCAGTCAGTTAGTCAATCAGTATTCCATTCATTCATTCATTAATTTAGTAAGTCAATCATTAAGTCAGTCGGTCAGTCAATCAGTCAGTCAGCACAAGCACACACATACAGCTGACTTAGAAACCACCAACCAGACACCAGATGTACCTCGGCCCGGCTGTTGTATGACCACGAGACGCTGTGGTTGACCCCGACACACCAACAAGACCTTCACCCCTCACCTACCTGTAATCTAGTGGTCATCGCCCCCCCCTCCTCCCCACATCCCCACCCTTCCTTCCTTTCCCCATCCCTCCTTTCCATCCCGCCTATCCACACACCTCCCTCAGCCGTCCTGCACCTTCTGCAAGTCCTCGTGATTTGATTTGACACCGTGGACAATATGGCGTCTTAACTTCAGGAGATTTACTATATAAGGTATAACTGAAATGGATATATGATAGCGTCAATGGGGGAAAAATTGCAAGGAAGTTAGTTGGAATATTATTTGGTAAGGAGGAGTAGCGTTGAAGGAACTTGAAGTGGACGGAAGTTAGCGTAGACAGAACTTAAAGAACGAAAGGTAAAACTTAAAGCTAACCCCAAAAATTGATCCGACTGAAACTTTAAGCGGCCGGAAGAAAATTTTTACAAGCCAAAAGAAAACTCAGGCAGCCAAAGACGACAGAAACTTACAGAAAGAACAGACGTTGACAGAAACATAAAGAGACAGTCATTTGTTTTATATTCTTAGTGTCAGATGGATAAACATTACCTCGCGACGGGTATGTGACAGGTGTGTGACGGTGTGTAACGGGTGTGTGACGGGGCGATAACATGTGGGCGGGGGAATGATTTGGGCTCACGTCACGTCCAAGAGGCACCACGGGCCCACGGTATTAGAGGTGAGGGCGAGGTGGCGTCTTTTGTGTTACCTGTCACACCTTGGATGAGGGGAAAGAGAGAGGGGAGATATAGGGATGGGAGGAGGCTGTGAGAGAGAGAGAGAGAAAAAGAACAATTAGAAAAAAAAAAAAGGATACAAACTATGAGAGAGAGAGAGAGAGAGAGAGAGAGAGAGAGAGAGAGAGAGAGAGAGAGAGAGAGAGAAAGTTAATTTGGACGGTATAAATAAAAGAGTAAGGCAGCTGATGTGATAAAAAAGAGGAAGATGAGACGGAAGATTACAGGTAATGACTCAGGTTAATGAGGGGTTACACCTGGTGGTCTAGTTTAAATTAAGGTAAGTCGGTCTCTCAAGGAGGAAGAAGGGGGAAGCTCGGACTAGTACTATGGTTCTCAGTCCTAATCTAACCTAACCTAACCAAACAACCAACCTAACCTAACCTAATCTGACCTAACTGAACCTAACCTACAATAACCTAACCCAACCGAGTATTCTAACCCAAACTAGTGACCCAACCTAATTGAATCTTAACTACTGAATAACAACCTAATCTATAATAACCCAACCAAAATGAACCAAGAGTAACCTAACCTTGCCTCACAGTATCCAACTTAACCTAACCTAAGCTACAGTAACCCAACCTAACATACTGCAACCAAATCTAATCTCCAGCGACCCGACCCAACTCAACTTACCCTAAACAGACCTAAATAATCCAGGACCATTAGAACTGAGGTTTAATATTAATGGTCCCCTAATGATAATGGCCCCTAGTCCTAGCCCTAGTCCTTAAGGTCCTAGTCCTTATGGTTCTAGTCCCAATTACCCTAGTCCCATTAACCGTAGTCCTTATGGCCCTAGTCCCAATGACCCTAGTTCTTATGGCTCCTGTTTCCATAAGCCCCATTCCAAATTAACCCTATTCCTAAGGGCCCCCTAGTCCTAAGGGGCCCCCTAGTCCTAAGGCCCCTAATCTTAATGGGTCTTAGTCCAATGGCTATAACCTCCTCGTCCCGGACTGGCTATAATAACAGGTAGTTTAGTCATGCTCGAGTCTAGGAACAATATCGACGCCATTTTTAATCGCTGCCTTGTGTCATGACTTAACCCAGCCAATTACGCCACCCAGTTAAGGAGAGAAATTTAACATAGGAGGCGAACCATAGAGAACCCGGATATAAGACCACCCCCAGAGAGAGAGAGAGAGAGAGAGAGAGAGAGAGAGAGAGAATTATACCTGTAACCCTTGAATGTATACTGCTGGTAACCCCTGAGTACGACGAGTTAGTCCAGAGAATATCTTATTTCTGAGTACGATAACGACCCATTAAGACGATGACAACCTCGACAAAACTTGACCCATTAAGAACGATGACAATCCTCGAGTACGATAACTGACCCATTAAGAACGATGACTTAATCCTCGAGTACGAAACTTGACCCATTAAGAACGATGACAATCCTCGAGTACAATAACTGACCCATTAAGAACGATGACTTAATCTTCGAGTACGATAACTTGACCTATTAAGAACGATGACAACTCGAGTAAGATAACTGCCATTAGAACGATGACAATCTCGAGTACGATAACTTGACCATTAAGAACGATGACAATCCTCGAGACAATAACTTGACCCATTAGAACGATGAAATCTCAGACGATAACTGACCCATTAAGAACGATGACAACCAGTACGATAACTTGACCCATTAAGAACGATGACTTAATCCTCGAGTACGATAACTTGACCAATTGAGCTCAGTGATTTGATCTTCTTAGCACGATAAACCAACTGCTGGAGTATGATGAATTAGACTCAAGATTACAATGTCTTAACCTTTGAATACGGTGAGTTATTCGCTAGAGTAAGATGGCGCTGTACTCAGGAGGTTCAGGCATCGTACTCAAAAAGGGGTTAATCCATCGTACTCGAGGGGTTAAACTATCGTACTGAGGGGTTGCCATCGTACTCGAGGGTTAAACCATCGTACTCAGGGTTAAGCCATCGTACTCGAGGGTTAAACTATCGTAAGGGCGTACTCGAGGGGTTAAACCATCGTACTCGAGGGGTTGCCATCGTACTCGAGGCAACACTTAACACAGGAAAGCTTTGTTGTCTCAGTCAGTGAACTCTGATAATAACCTAAACAACAATATACAGTAAGCAAGAAGGAAAATATCTTACGAGCAAAAGAGAATCCAGGAAGAGGAGGAACCGACGACCTTACATAACGAGGAAGAAAATAACACCCTCTTGCCTTCTTCAGGAGGAGGTGGTGGTGAGCGTTGGTGCCCCGGTCAGTGAGGTCCTGGATGATAGCGCTTGTATAAACAGTAAATCTTGTAAAGGAAAAAATTTAATATTATGAGGTTTTTGACGAGGAAAATTACAACCTTCGCCTCCCCGGCAGGAGGTCGAGGTGACGGTGGTGCGCGAGTCAGTGAACCCATGATGATATGTTGGCATTATAGAGACGCATGGCGGCGAGGATTATGATATTATACTCCCCTGCTCTCCCGGCCCCTTCCGGTATATCACAGCGCCACCGCCGTCGCCGCCACAGCTCCAGCAGCCTGGGGCGTCGTGGTCACGTCAGAGAGGTGTTGCTCCCCGGAGGCCACAGTGGAGGAGGAGTCACCCTTCAACGTCGACGACCCCCAGTGTTCATATGAGCCTGGTACGACTCACACGACCAGACCATGTTGATTAATATGTATACTGCACAGTGTGTCTATTACGACACGTATTATTATTATTATTATTATTATTCGTAATAGTAGTAACATTATCTCCAGCAACGTTAATATCATCATTACTATTATTCTACAAGTGGTGTTAGACAATGGGAGGAAATAGATACATACAAAGGCAGTGTGACATAAAAGCACATACCTCCGCCTGCATGTACTGTACTGTATATATCACATATCAAACATATAATGTTTGTTTAATGTATACTGTGCACAGTTATGAATATGTGTACAGTATGTGTCTGTTACGTCTGTATAAAGTACTGTTTGTGTATGTGTGTAGGTTTACATATTACGTATATGCATATTTATAAGTATATGCAAATACATAAGTATATGATAAGTAGGACTCTTAAACCAAGTCGACAATGAGTATTTGTTTGAAAATAACTATAACAGTACCCGGGTTCATACAAAGGAGCGTTAGTTACAAGACTAGGAAGTTATCCTAAACTATATCTTGCGCTTGTGAGACCTCACTTGATTACGCGGTACAGTTCTGGTCACCGTACTACAGAATGGACGTAGAATCCTTAGAAAGAATTCAGAGGAGAATGACAAGACTAATCCCTCGAGAGTCCTAGATTAAGGGCGATATGATCGAGATGTATAAATGGAACTCAGGGCTAAACAAAGGTGATATAACAAAGGTACTTACACTACCTAACCATTATTAGAGAACTGATAACAATGGTTTTAAATTAGACAAATTTAGATTTAGACGCGAGATAAGTAAACACCAGCAGTTATCTTCCAGTACTGACGACACTTGATGTATATTGATGGATCATAGAAGATATATAATATTGTTAAATACTATTGAATGTTATACTACCAAGAGACAACAAGTCCTAACATTAGTCGCAGGCTCACCTACTCACACAACATCCGGGACTTAAAAGTAATACACAATAAAGATAAAAATATTATATTAGACAAAATTACTGCAACATTATATACAACCACTATACTCAGACGGAGAAACGAAAGAAAAGCCAACAATTCAACCAAATCTCAGTAATACTGGCTTTAGCGCCTAATGTACACAAGGAACAGCTGAACATGACATCTTAACCTCCTTCACCTCTAACCCTCCTCCTCCTGCTTCCTCCTGCCTTCCTTCCCTTACCCCCCACCTCCCATACTCTTCCCACCTCCCATTTCACCACTTCCCCAACCCCCTCCATCTGTGGCTCATTACACAACACAGGACCATCACAAGACAAAAAATCAACTCTCAACCACCTTAAACACACTTACGTCAGCCAGCCACAAACACCATTTACACCGGGTTGATTGGTTTTACAAACTCCTGATCACAGATAGATAACTTTTCCTGATGATAGATACATACGACAGACAGACAGACACACCGATTGTAATGTCTCCAAAACTCAGATCGGGAGAATGAGAGAAGTGTGTGTATTTATCACAAGCACTATATTTACACTAATAAAAGCAAACTATCGTGCCTGTAAGAAGCGTTTTATCAGGCCTGCTCTGTGTTCCGCCAGTGAGCAACACAGACCAGGCAATATGTGGTTTCAACGTCAGGCAGAGACTAGCTGTAAATCACTATACTTACGACACAACTACAGGAAAACGCAATGATGCCAAACTATTGAGGTAAATCACTGTGACTTGAAGCGTTCTCATTCCTTCCTCCTTCCTCCTCCTTGCATTCTTCATTTTCTCCTCCCTCCCCTGTCTCCCCCAACCCCCACTCTTTACCTAGCAATGCAGAGAGACATTTTCTTAATAGCCACACAAGAGGACAATGACTTATTTATAATTAACATTAATGTTTCTAACACATATTAACATCTAAATAATTCATCATATAAGTCAGGAGACGTAAAGACACATACACATCCTCGCTAAGATAAAAATAACAAGATCGTTATAATTAAAAACAATGACGTGAGATATAACATCGCATTGTTATTTGTGACAGGTTTTAATAATACCTCCGGGAATAAGGCAAGTAAGAAGCTGATAGTACAGGCTACAGTAGTTTACAGACAGACAGACAGTGTCCCACGACACTAGTTAGGTGGGAGCAAGAGGAATATATATATCAAGTTGGTGGTGACCCGTGACCTCTGACCACCAGCTTTTGACCTCTGATGTTCAGACTCTAAGAGGCAGTTTGGAACTTTGAGATTTGCGATACGTGGTCGACTATTTTAGCCCACAGTTTACTTTAGCTCCGTCATACCATGGTTGACAGCAGGGAAACAATTCCGCCAATTTCTCACCGGCTCGCCGTTACTCACCCACCACGTCCGCGCAATAGGGTATATGGGCGTGGGCGTGGGTGTCTCGACACCCGGGCGTTAATGCCGCTGTGTCACGGCGTTGACGTTAAGAGAGACATATCGCTGAAACGCGAGCTCGTACACCGCCTGCGACAGATAGACGCTGGGATGATTCACCCTCCCATTGGTCCCACTGCCCCGGGGACACTCGGGGCCTCGGTAAATACATTCACGGTGCCCTAAGGAGTAGATACATACACGGGGTAGACAGGAGTAGATACAAACACGGGGTAGACAGGAGATACAAACACGGGGTAGACAGGAGAGATACAAACACGGGGTAGACAGAGGAGATACAACGCGGGGTAGACAGGAGAGATACAAACACGGGGTAGACAGGAGTAGATACATACGCGGGGTAGAAGAAACGGGGTAGACAGGAGTAGATACAAACACGGGGTAGACAGGAGTAGATACAAACAGGGGTAGAAAGGAGTAGAAATACGCGGGGTAGACAGGAGTAGATACAAACACGTAGACAGGAGTAGATACAAACACGAGGTAGACAGGAGTAGATACAAACACGGGGTAGACAGGAGTAGATACAAACACGGGGTAGACAGGAGTAGATAAACACGAGGTAGACAGGAGTAGATACACAGGGGTAGACAGGAGAGATACAAACACGGGGTAGACAGGAGAGATACAAACACGGGGTAGACAGGAGTAGATACAAACACGAGGTAGACAGGAGTAGATACAAACACGGGGTAGACAGGAGAGATACAAACACGAGGGTAGACAGGAGTAGATACAAACACGGGGTAGACAGGATAGATACAAACACGGGGTAGACAGGAGTAGATAACATACGCGGGGTAGACAGGAGTAGATACAAACACGGGGTAGACAGGAGTAGATATATACGGGGTAGACAGGAGTAGATACAAACACGGGGTAGACAGGAGTAGATATAAACACGGGTAGACAGGAGTAGATACAAACACGGGGTAGACAGGAGATACAAACACGGGGTAGACAGGAGAGATACACAACACGGGTAGAAAGGAGTAGATACAAACACGGGGTAGACAGGAGATACAAGACACATACGCGGGTAGACAGGAGTAGATACAAACGGGGTAGACATGGTAGATCAAACACGGGTAGACATGAGTAGATACAAACACGGGGTAGACAGGAGTAGATACATACGCGGGGTAGACAGGAGGATACAAACACGGGGTAGACAGGAGTAGACATACGCGGGGTAGACAGGAGAGATACATACGCGGGTAGACAGATAGACAAACACGGGGTAGACAGGAGTAGATACAAACACGGGGTAGACAGGAGTAGATACATACGCGGGGTAGACAGGAGTAGATATACAAGGGGTAGACAGGAGTAGATACAAACACGTAGACAGGAGAGATACAAACACGGGGTAGACAGGAGTAGATACAAACACGGGGTAGACAGGAGTAGATACAAACACGTAGACAGGAGTAGATACAAACACGGGGTAGACAGAGTAGATACATGCGTAGACAGGAGTAGATACAAAACGGGTAGACAGGAGTAGATACAAACACGGGGTAGACAGGAGTAGATACAAACACGGGGTAGACAGGAGATAAACACGGGGAGACAGAGAGATAATACACGGGGTAGACAGGAGAGATACAAACACGGTAGACAGGAGTAGATACAAACACGGGGTAGACAGAGAGATACATACACGGGGTAGACAGGAGTAGATACATACTGGGGTAGACAGGAGAGATACATACGCGGGGTAGACAGGAGTAGATACATACGGGGTAGACAGGAGTAGATACAAACACGGGGTAGACAGGAGAGACATACGCGTAGACAGGAGTAGATACACGCGGGGTAGACAGGAGTAGATACAAACACGGGGTAGACAGGAGTAGATACATACGTGGGGTAGACAGGAGTAGATACATACGCGGTGGTAGACAGGAGTAGATACAAACACGGGGTAGACAGGAGTAGATTCATACGCGGGGTAGACAGGAGTAGATACAAACACGGGGTAGACAGGAGTAGATACATACGCGGGGTAGACAGAGATACAAACACGGGTAGACAGGAGAGATAAACACGGGGTAGACAGGAGAGATTCATACGCGGGGTAGACGAGTAGAACAAACACGGGCAGGAGTAGATTCACAAGGGGTAGACAGGAGATACAAACACGGGGTAGACAGGAGAGATACAATACGCGGGGTAGACAGGAGTAGATACAAACACGGGGTAGACAGGAGTAGATACATACGCGGGTAGACAGGAGAGATACAAACACGGGTAGACAGGAGTAGATACATACACGGGGTAGACAGGAGAGATACAAACACGGGGGAGACAGGAGTAGATACATACGCGGGGTAGACAGGAGAAGTACATACGCGGTAGACAGGAGAGATACATACCGGGGTAGACAGGAGATACATGCGGGGTAGACAGGAGTAGATACATACAGCGGGGTAGACAGGAGTAGATACAAACACGGGGTAGACAGGAGAGATACATACGCGGGGTAGACAGGAGTAGATACATACGCGGGTAGACAGAACGTGGGAGTAGATACAAACACGGGGTGACAGAGTAGATACATAATGCGGTAGACAGGAGTAGATACAAACACGGGGTAGACAGGAGTAGATACAACACGGTAGACAGGAGATACAAACACGGGGTAGACAGGAGAGATACAAACACGGGGTAGACAGGAGTAGATACATACGCGGGGTAGACAGGAGTAGATACATACGCGGGGTAGACAGGAGAGATACACGCGGGGTAGACAGGAGAGATACATACGCGAGTAGACAGAGTAGATACATACGCGGGGTAGACCGGAGTAGATACAAAACACGGGGTAGACAGGAGAGATACATACGCGGGGTAGACAGGAGTAGATACACGCGGGTAGACAGGAGAGAAAAAGACAGGAGTAGATACACAGCGGTAGACGAGTAGATACAAAACACGGGGTAGACAGGAGTAGATACATACACGAGGTAGACAGGAGTAGATACATAACGCGGGGTAGACAGGAGTAGATACATACACGGGTAGACAGGAGTAGATACATACGGGGTAGACAGGAGTAGATACATACGCGGGTAGACAGGAGTAGATACAAACACGAGGTAGACAGGAGATACATACACGAGGTAGAGAGTAGATACAAACACGGGTAGACAGGAGTAGATACACACGCGGGGTAGACAGGAGATACAAACACGGGGTAGACAGGAGTAGATACACAACGCAGACAGGAGATACAAACACGGGGTAGACAGGAGTAGATACATACGCGGGGTAGACAGGAGAAGATACATACGCGGGG